>NW_027195949.1:55000-120606 GCF_038502225.1 Cherax quadricarinatus | reverse complement strand
ATCAGCTGCGGCGCCATCTTGGTTTAATAGTGTTTTAAGTGTGTGGCAGTGTTAAATTTAACATTCTCAAGCGCACTGGTCGTATTTAACATTTACACTTAACACTAGTGTTAACTGGGAATGTTACACGTGATCAGTGTTAACATCACAGCCTGAGTGATCAGGTTGAGGAGTCTTGGTCTACGCAGGCTATCACACACACCCCAGCATCTTCACTATCACCCACACCCCAGCATCTTCACTATCACACACACCCCAGCAGCTTCACTATCACACACACCCCAGCATCTTCACTATCACACACACCCCAGCATCTTCACTATCACAGACACCCCAGCATCTTCACTATCACACACACCCCAGCATCTTCACTATCACACACACCCCAGCATCTTCACTATCACACACACCCCAGCATCTTCACTATCACACACACCCCAGCATCTTCACTATCACACACACCCCAGCATCTTCACTATCACACACACCCCAGCATCTTCACTATCACACATACCCCAGCATCTTCACTATCACACACACCCCAGCATCTTCACTATCACACACACCCCAGCATCTTCACTATCACACACACCCCAGCATCTTCACTATCACACACACCCCAGCATCTTCACTATCACACACACCCCAGCATCTTCACTATCACACACACCCCAGCATCTTCACTATCACACACACCCCAGCATCTTCACTATCACACACACCCCAGCATCTTCACTATCACACACACCCCAGCATCTTCACTATCACACACACCCCAGCATCACTATCACACACACCCCAGCATCTTCACTATCACACACACCCCAGCATCACTATCACACACGCCCCAGCATCTTCACTATCACACACACCCCAGCATCTTCACTATCACACACACCCCTGCATCGTCACTATCACACACACCCCAGCATCTTCACTATCACACACATCCCAGCATCTTCACTATCACACACACCCCAGCATCTTCACTATCACACACACCCCAGCATCTTCACTATCACACACACCCCAGCATCATTACTATCACACACACCCCAGCATCTTCACTATCACACACACTCCAGCATCTTCACTATCACACACCCCAGCGTCACTATCACACACACCCCAGCATCTTCACTATCACACACACCCCAGCATCTTCACTATCACACACATCCCAGCATCTTCACTATCACACACACCCAGCGTCACACACACCCCAGCATCTTCACTATCACACACACCCCAGCATCTTCACTATCACACACACCCCAGCATCTTCACTATCACACACACCCCAGCATCTTCACTATCACACACACCCCAGCATCTTCACTATCACACACACCCCAGCATCTTCACTATCACACACACCCCAGCATCTTCACTATCACACACACCCCAGCATCTTCACTATCACACACACCCCAGCATCTTCACTATCACACACACCCCAGCATCTTCACTATCACACACACCCCAGCATCTTCACTATCACACACACCCCAGCATCTTCACTATCACACACACCCCAGAATCTTCACTATCACACACACCCCAGCATCTTCACTATCACACACATCCCAGAATCTTCACTATCACACACATCCCAGCATCTTCACTATCACACACACCCCAGCATCTTCACTATCACACACGCCCCAGCATCACTATCACACACACCCCAGCATCTTCACTATCACACACACCCCAGCATCTTCACTATCACACACACCCCAGCATCTTCACTATCACACACACCCCAGCATCTTCACTATCACACACACCTCAGCATCTTCACTATCACACACACCCCAGCATCTTCACTATCACACACACCCCAGCATCTTCACTATCACACACACCCCAGCATCTTCACTATCACACACACCCCAGCATCTTCACTATCACACACACCCCTGCATCTTCACTATCACACACACCCCAGCATCTTCACTATCACACACACCCCAGCATCTTCACTATCACACACACCCCAGCATCTTCACTATCACACACCCCCCAGCATCTTCACTATCACACACACCCCAGCATCTTCACTATCACACACACCCCAGCATCTTCACTATCACACACACCCCAGCATCTTCACTATCACACACACCCCAGCATCTTCACTATCACACACACTCAAGCATCTTCACTATCACACACACCCCAGCATCTTCACTATCACACACACCCCAGCATCTTCACTATCACACACACCCCAGAATCTTCACTATCACACACACCCCAGCATCTTCACTATCACACACACCCCATCACACACACCCCAGCATCTTCACTATCACACACACCCCTGCATCTTCACTATCACACACACCCCAGCATCTTCACTATCACACACACCCCAGCATCTTCACTATCACACACACCCCAGCATCTTCACTATCACACACACCCCCAGCATCTTCACCATCACACACACCCCAGCATCTTCACTATCACACACACCCCAGCATCTTCACTATCACACACACCCCCATCATCTTCACTATCACACACACCCCAGCATCTTCACTATCACACACACCCCAGCATCTTCACTATCACACACACCCCAGCATCTTCACTATCACACACACCCCAGCATCTTCACTATCACACACACCCCAGCATCTTCACTATCACACACACCCCAGCATCTTCACTATCACACACACCCCAGCATCTTCACTATCACACACACCCCAGCATCTTCACTATCACACACACCCCAGCATCTTCACTATCACACACACCCCAGCATCTTCACTATCACACACACCCCAGCATCTTCACTATCACACACACCCCAGCATCTTCACTATCACACACACCCCAGCATCTTCACTATCACACACACCCCAGCATCTTCACTATCACACACGCCCCAGCATCTTCACTATCACACACCGCATCTTCACTATCACACACACCCCAGCATCTTCACTATCACACACACCCCAGCATCTTCACTATCACACACACGCCAGCATCAAAATCACACACACCCCAGCATCTTCACTATCACACACACCCCAGCATCTTCACTCTCACACACACCCCAGCATCTTCACTATCACACACACCCCAGCATCACTATCACACACACCCCAGCATCACTATCACACCCCAGCATCTTCACTATCACACACACCCCAGCATCTTCACTATCACACACACCCCAGCATCTTCACTATCACACACACCCCAGCATCATTACTATCACACACACCCCAGCATCTTCACTATCACACACACCCCAGCATCTTCATCACACACACCCCAGCATCCTCACTATCACACACACCCCAGCATCTATCACACACACCCCAGCATCTTCACACACACCCCAGCATCTTCACTATCACACACACCCCAGCAGTTTCACTATCTCACACACCCCAGCATCTTCACTATCTCACACACCCCAGCATCTTCATCACACACACCCCAGCATCCTCACTATCACACACCCCAGCGTCAGTATCACACACACCCCAGCATCTTCACTATCACACACCGCAGCATCTTCACTATCACACACACCCCAGCATCTTCAGTATCACACACACCCCAGCATCACTATCACACACACCCCAGCATCTTCACTATCACACCCCAGCATCTTCACCATCACACACACCCCAGCGTCATTACTATCACACACATCCCAGCATCTTCACCATCACACACACCCCAGCATCTTCACTATGACACACACCCCAGCATCACCATCACACACACCCCAGCATCTTCACTATCACACACACCCCAGCATCACCATCACACACACCCCAGCATCTTCACTATCACACACACCCCAGCATCACCATCACACACACCCCAGCATCATTACTATCACACACACCCCAGCATCCTCACTATCACACACCCTAGCATCACTATCACACATTCTCCAGCATCTTCACTATCACACACACCCCAGCATCTTCACTATCACACACACCCCAGCATCTTCACTATCACACACACCCCAGCATCTTCACTATCACACACGCCCCAGCATCTTCACTATCACACACACCCCAGCATCTTCACTATCACACACACCCCAGCATCTTCACTATCACACACACCCCAGCATCTTCACTATCACACACACCCCAGCATCTTCACTATCACACACACCCCAGCATCACTATCACACACACCCCAGCATCACTATCACACACACCCCAGCATCATTATTACACACACCCCAGCATCTTCTACTATCACACACACCCCAGCATCTTCACTATCACACACCCCAGCATCACTCACTCCCCATCATCTTCACTATCACACACACCCCAGCATCTTCACTATCACACACACCCCAGCATCTTCACTATCACACACACCCCAGCATCACTATCACACACACCCCAGCATCTTCACTATCACACACACCCCAGCATCTCTCACTCATCACACACACCCCCAGCATCTTCACTATCACACACCCAGCATCTTCACTATCACACACACCCCAGCATCTTCACTATCACACACACCCCAGCATCTTCACTATCACACACACCCCAGCATCTTCACTATCACACACACCCCAGCATCTTCACTATCACACACACCCCAGCATCTTCACTATCACACACACCCCAGCATCTTCACTATCACACACCCCAGCATCTTCACTATCACACACACCCCAGCATCTTCACTATCACACACACCCCAGCATCTTCACTATCACACACACCCCAGCATCTTCACTATCACACACGCCCCAGCATCACTATCACACACACCCCAGCATCTTCACTATCACACACACCCCAGCATCACTATCACACACACCCAGCATCTTCACTATCACACACACCCCAGCATCTTCACTATCACACACACCCCAGCATCATTCACTATCACACACCCTAGCCCTATCAGCATCTTCACTATCACACACATCCCAGCATCTTCACTATCACACACACCCCAGCATCTTCACTATCACACACACCCCAGCATCTTCACTATCACACACACCCCAGCATCATTACTATCACACATATCACTATCACACACACCCCAGCATCTTCACTATCACACACACCCCAGCATCATTACTATCACACACACCCCAGCATCTTCACTATCACACACACCCCAGCATCACTATCACACCCCAGCATCTTCACTATCACACACACCCCAGCATCTTCACTATCACACACACCCCAGCATCTTCACTATCACACACACCCCAGCATCACTATCACACACTCCCCATCACACACCCCCCCAGCATCTTCACTATCACACACACCCCAGCATCTTCACTATCACACACACCCCAGCATCTTCACTATCACACACACCCCAGCATCACTATCACACACACCCCAGCATCTTCACTATCACACACACCCCAGCATCTTCACTATCACACACACCCCAGCATCTTCACTATCACACACACCCCAGCATCACTATCACACACACCTCAGCATCTTCACTATCACACACCCCAGCATCACTATCACACACACCCCAGCATCTTCACTATCACACACACCCCAGCATCACTATCACACGCCCCAGCATTTTCACTATCACACACCCGAGCATCACTATCACACACACCCCAGCATCACTATCACACACACCCCAGCATCACTATCACACCCCAGCATCTTCACTATCACACACACCTCAGCATCTTCACTATCACACACCCCAGAATCACTATCACACCCCCCCATCATCTTCACTATCACACACACCCCAGCATCTTCACTATCACACACACCCCAGCATCTTCACTATCACACACACCCCAGCGTCACTATCACACACACCCCAGCATCTTCACTATCACACACACCCCAGCATCTTCACTATCATACACACCCCAGCATCTTCACTATCACACACACCCCAGCAGTTTCACTATCTCACACACCCCAGCATCTTCACTATCTCACACACCCCAGCATCTTCACTATCACAAACACCCCAGCGTCACTATCACACACACCCCAGCATCACTATCACACACACCCCAGCATCTTCACTATGACACACTCCCCAGCATCACTATCACACACACCCCAGCATCACAATCACACACATCCCAGCATCACTATCACACGCCCCAGCATCTTCACTATCACACACCCGAGCATCACTATAACACACACCCCAGCATCACTATCACACCCCCCCATCATCTTCACTATCACACACACCCCAGCATCTTCACTATCACACACACCCCAGCATCTTCACTATCACACACACCCCAGCATCTTCACTATCACACACACCCCAGCATCTTCACTATCACACACACCCCAGCATCTTCACTATGACACACACCCCAGCATCTTCACTATCGCACACACCCCAGCATCACTATCACACACACCCCAGCATCTTCACTATCACACACACCCCAGCATCTTCACTATCATACACACCCCAGCATCTTCACTATCACACACACCCCAGCATTTCACTATCACACACAGCATCCACTATCTCACACACCCCAGCATCTTCACTATCACACACAGCATCCCTATCACACACACCCCAGCAGTTTCACTATCTCACACACCCCAGCATCTTCACTATCACACACACCCCAGCATCTTCACTATCACAAACACCCCAGCATCTTCACTATCATACACACCCCAGCATCTTCAATATCACACACACCCCAGGATCTTCACTATCACACACACCCCAGCATCTTCACTATCACACACACCCCAGCATCACTATCACACACACCCCAGCATCACTATCACGCACACCCCAGCATCTTCACTATGACACACTCCCCAGCATCACTATCACACACACCCCAGCATCACCATCACACACACCCCAGCATCATTACTATCACACACACCCCAGCATCTTCACTATCACACACCCTAACATCACTATCACACACACCCCAGCATCACTATCACACACCCCAGCATCACTATCACACCCCAGCATCTTCACTATCACACACACCTCAGCATCTTCACTATCACACACCCCAGCATCACTATCACACACACCCCAGCATCTTCACTATCACACACACCCCAGCATCTTCACTATCACACACACCCCAGCATCTTCACTATCACACACACCTCTGCATCTTCACTATCACACACACCCCAGCATCTTCACTATCACACACACCCCAGCATCTTCACTATCACACACACCCCAGCATCACTATCACACACACCCCAGCATCACCATCACACACACCCCAGCATCATTACTATCACACACACCCCAGCATCTTCACTATCACACACCCGAGCATCACTATCACACACACCCCAGCATCTTCACTATCACACACACCCCAGCATCTTCACTATCACACACACCCCAGCATCTTCATCACACACACCCCAGCATCCTCACTATCACACACCCCAGCATCCTCACTATCACACACCCCAGCATCCTCACTATCACACACCCCAGCGTCATTATCACACACACCCCAGCATCTTCACTATCACACACACCCCAGCATCTTCACCATCACACACACCCCAGCATCTTCACTATCACACACACCCCAGCATCTTCACTATCACACACACCCCAGCATCTTCACTATCACACACACCCCAGCATCTTCACTATCACATACACCCCAGCATCTTCACTATCACACACACCCCAGCATCTTCACTATCACACACACCCCAGCATCTTCACCATCACACACACCCCAGCATCTTCACCATCACACACACCCCAGCATCATTACTATCACACACACCCCAGCATCTTCACCACCACACACACCCCAGCATCTTTACCAACACACACACCCCAGCATCTTCACTATCTCACACACTCCAGCATCTTCACCATCACACACACCCCAGCATCATTACTATCACACACACCCCAGCATCTTCACCACCACACACACCCCAGCATCTTTACCAACACACACAGCCCAGCATCTTCACTATCTCACACACTCCAGCATCTTCACCACCACACACACCCCAGCATCTTCACTATCTCACACACTCCAGCATCTTCACCACCACACACACCCCAGCATCTTTACCAACACACACACCCCAGCATCTTCACTATCTCACACACTCCAGCATCTTCACCATCACACACACCCCAGCATCTTCACTATCTCACACACTCCAGCATCTTCACCAACACACACACCCCAGCATCTTTACCAACACACACACCCCAGCATCTTCACTATCTCACACACTCCAGCATCTTCACCACCACACACACCCCAGCATCTTCAGACAGAGATGTGCATCACTGAGGGATGCTGGGACTTGTCAGTTATCACGTTAATATTGCTGGTGGAACACGGTGTTGATGGGCGAGTGTTACCTGAAGTTACAGATCAGATGGACCAGTGGGTCGCTTGCCAGGACTATTGTGGGACAGGCAGGATGGCAAGCAGGATGGCAGGCAGGCAGGCAGGCAGGTAGGCAGGCAGGTAGGCAGGTAGGCAGGCAGGCAGGCAGGCAGGTAGGCAGGCAGGCAGGAAGGCAGGTAGGCAGGTAGGAAGGAAAGCAGCAGGAAGAAAGGCAGGCAAGCAGGCAGGCAGGTTGGAAGGCAGGCAGGCAAGCAGGCAGGCAGGTAAGCAGTCAGGAAGACAGGGAGGCAGGCAGGCAGGCAGGCAGGCAGGCAGGGGGGAAGGAAGGCAGGCAAGCAGGCAGGCAGGCAGACAGGCAAGCAGGCAAGCAGGAAGGAAGGAAGGAAGGAAGGCAGGCAGGCAGGCAGGCAGGCAGGCAGGCAGGCAGGCAGGCAGGCAGGCAGGCAAGCGAGGTAGGTACGCAGGTAAGACAATTAGGCAAGTTAGGTAGGTAGGTAAATAAGTAGGTAGATGAGGTAGGTAGATAGACAAGAGAAAAAAAGAAGGCAGGAAGCAGGCTGGTTGACAAGCAGGTTGATGGTAGTCAAGCAGGCTGGTTGACAAGCAGGTTGATGGGTAGTCAAGTAGGCTGGTTGACAAGCAGGCTGATGGGTAGTCAAGCAGGCTGGTTGGCTAGCAGGTTGACGGGTAATCAAGCAGGCTGGTTGACTAGCAGGTTGATGGGTAATCAAGCAGGCTGGTTGACTAGCAGGTTGACGGGTAATCAAGCAGGCTGGTTGACTAGCAGGTTGATGGGTAGTCAAGCAGGCTGGTTGACTAGCAGGTTGATGGGTAATCAAGCAGGCTGGTTGACTAGCAGGTTGACGGCTAATCAAGCAGGCTGGTTGATTAGCAGGTTGACGGGTAATCAAGCAGGCTGGTTGACTAGCAGGTTGATGGGTAATCAAGCAGGCTGGTTGACTAGCAGGTTGATGGGTAGTCAAGCAGGCTGGTTGACTAGCAGGTTGATGGGTAGTCAAGCAGGCTGGTTGACTAGCAGGTTGATGGGTAGTCAAGCAGGCTGGTTGACTAGCAGGTTGACGGCTAATCAAGCAGGCTGGTTGATTAGCAGGTTGACGGGTAATCAAGCAGGCTAGTTGACTAGCAGGTTGATGGGTAATCAAGCAGGCTGGTTGACTAGCAGGTTGATGGGTAGTCAAGCAGGCTGGTTGACTAGCAGGTTGATGGGTAGTCAAGCAGGCTGGTTGACTAGCAGGTTGACGGCTAATCAAGCAGGCTGGTTGATTAGCAGGTTTACGGGTAATCAAGCAGACTGGTTGATTAGCAGGTTGATGGGTAGTCAAGCAGGCTGGTTGACTAGCAGGTTGACGGGTAATCAAGCAGGCTGGTTGACTAGCAGGTTGACGGGTAATCAAGCAGACTGGTTGACTAGCAGGTTGACGGGTAATCAAGCAGGCTGGTTGACTAGCAGGTTGACGGGTAATCAAGCAGGTTGACTAGCAGGCAATGTATGTAGACTGGTAGAGAGAGAGAGAGAGAGAGAGAGAGAGAGAGACAGAGAGACAGAGTGAGACAGAGAGACAGAGAAATTAAATATTTATGGGATGATCAATGTAAACACGGAACACAACTCATCATGGGGGGGATAATGGGTGCCTGCTAATGGGTTCTTCAGCCCCATTACCTCCCATTCCCCTACGGGCTTAGCACTTTCTCGTAATTATACCTAGTGGTCTGCCTAGGAAGTATAAGGGTGTGTGGGCTTACTTAGGGCGTGTTGTGGGCGTGTAGTGGGCGTGGGTTGATGGCATGGGCGTGGGTTGATGGCATGGGCGTGGGTTGATGGCATGGGCGTGGGAGTGGCCGTCCTAATGCAATAGATTCCCACAATTTCCCGTTCTTGTATTTCCCGTGACGTCATGCGCCGTGCGAAGTCGATCCTGTGTTTCCCTGCGTCCCGATCCCTGCACCCTGACCTCCTTCACACCCCAGAACGCGTAGACAGCTTCACTACCACCTTTTACCCTCTAACTGTTATAACGAACGATCAATTCCCTCTTGCGATCCTCTCCATCGATCCTACTGGCCGCGGCAAGGTCTTAAGCAAACAATAGTTGACACATCAACAAGGGATTCGAAGGAAAACAAAGGAAAAACACAGTGAAACCGGGAGAGCAAAATCCGTAGACTTTCCACGGCGATGGCGACCCGTCTGGCTCCTTGTGATGCTCCGGCTCTAGAGTTATCCATCATTCTGGCTCTATCTAGAGCTAGGTGGGAGCCTTTGGATCTCTGATATACCAAGACGGTAGATATACCAAGGGTACAGCTGCTAAATATACGCATATATACCGGTAAAAATGGATAAACAAAGCGAGGGACTGACCGTGAAGAAGATAGCGTCCATGATCAGTTTCCGGGGCAGTTCCAAGTTGCGGTTTACCTGGAGGAAAGGTAAGTGACTGAGGGCACTGTCGTGTTGGGTCACAGGTTGATACTGGCCAGAGGTGATACTTAGGGCAGTGTCACTCATCCTGGGACTGTATGTGGTATTGTTAAGGCAGTGTTGGACAGTGACACATAGTCTTGAAGACAGTGTTGGACAGTGACATTGTACCAGAAGACAGTGTTGGACAGTGACGCACAGCCTTGAAGACAGTGTTGGAAAGTGACATTATACCAGAAGACAGTGTTGGACAGTGACACACAGCCTTGAAGACAGTGTTGGACAGTGACACACAGTCTTGAAGACAGTGTTGGACAGTGACATTGTACCAGAAGACAGTGTTGGACAGTGACATTGTACCAGAAGACAGTGTTGGACAGTGACACACAGTCTTGAAGACAGTGTTGGAAAGTGACATTATACCAGAAGACAGTGTTGGACAGTGACACACAGCCTTGAAGACAGTGTTGGACAGTGACACACAGTCTTGAAGACAGTGTTGGACAGTGACACACAGTCTTGAAGACAGTGTTGGAAAGTGACATTATACCAGAAGACAGTGTTGGACAGTGACACACAGCCTTGAAGACAGTGTTGGACAGTGACACAGTCTTGAAAACAGTGTTGGACAGTGACATTGTACCAGAAGACAGTGTTGGACAGTGACACACAGTCTTGAAGACAGTGTTGGAAAGTGACATTATACCAGAAGACAGTGTTGGACAGTGACACACAGCCTTGAAGACAGTGTTGGACAGTGACACACAGTCTTGAAGACAGTGTTGGACAGTGACACACAGTCTTGAAGACAGTGTTGGACAGTGACACACAGCCTTGAAGACAGTGTTGGACAGTGACATTATTCCACGAAGACAGTGTTGGACAGTGACACAGCCTTGAAGACAGTGTTGGACAGTGACACACAGCATTGAAGGCAGTGTTGGACAGTGACACACAGCCTTGAAGGCAGTGTTGGACAGTGACACACAGCCTTGAAGACAGTGTTGGACAGTGACACACAGCCTTGAAGACAGTGTTGGACAGTGACACAGTCTTGAAGACAGTGTTGGACAGTGACACACAGTCTTGAAGACAGTGTTGGACAGTGACACACAGCCTTGAAGACAGTGTTCGACAGTGACACACAGCCTTGAAGACAGTGTTGGACAGTGACACACAGCCTTGAAGACAGTGTTGGACAGTGACACACAGTCTTGAAGACAGTGTTGGACAGTGACACACAGTCTTGAAGACAGTGTTGGACAGTGACACACAGTCTTGAAGACAGTGTTGGACAGTGACACACAGCCTTGAAGACAGTGTTGGACAGTGACACACAGCCTTGAAGACAGTGTTGGACAGTGACACACAGCCTTGAAGACAGTGTTGGACAGTGACACACAGCCTTGAAGACAGTGTTGGACAGTGACATTATACCAGAAGACAGTGTTGGACAGTGACATTATACCAGAAGACAGTGTTGGACAGTGACATTATACCAGAAGACAGTGTTCGACAGTGACATTATACCAGAAGACAGTGTTGGACAGTGACATTATACCAGAAGACAGTGTTGGACAGTGACATTATACCAGAAGACAGTGTTGGACAGTGACATTATACCAGAAGACAGTGTTGGACAGTGACACTCAACTATTAAGACAGTGATGAACAGTGACAGTCACTGTTTACAGTACAGGTAGAGTCGTTCCCTTCAGTGACTCTACCTGGACTTACTCCTCATTTCTGCAACATTGCAAGCTCCTGATGATGTATTAATTGCAACACGAAAGGCCTAGAGCTATCATTCAACTACCCCCGTGGATGTTTTGTATCTGGAACCGCTTGTTGGTGTGTGTGAGAGAGAGAGAGAGAGAGAGAGAGAGAGAGAGAGAGAGAGAGAGAGAGAGAGAGAGAGAGAGAAAGAGAGAAAGAAAGATAGAGAGAGAAAGAGAGAAAGATAGAGAGAGAGAGAGAGAGAGAGAGAGAGAGAGAGAGAGAGAGAGAGAGAGAGAGAGAGAGAGAGATCAATATTTATTGTTTTTCTATAATTCCAGCACTGGTCCAGCCAGTGTTGGACGTGATCCATGACCCTCACAAAGTACCTAGGTACGGTCCAGGTGGTCCATATGGTCCAGTGAGGGGTGAGGAAGGTGTGGCCAGGTGACAGATGTGGTTTAGAATAGGTGTAGGTGGTCAGTCCCTCAGTCATGATAGTAGGTGGTCAGTCCCTCAGTCATGATAGTAGGTGGTCAGTCCCTCAGTCATGATAGTAGGTGGTCAGTCCCTCAGTCATGATAGTAGGTGGTCAGTCCCTCAGTCATGATAGTAGGTGGTCAGTCCCTCAGTCATGATAGTAGGTGGTCAGTCCCTCAGTCATGATAGTAGGTGGTCAGTCCCTCAGTCATGATAGTAGGTGGTCAGTCCCTCAGTCATGATAGTAGGTGGTCAGTCCCTCAGTCATGATAGTAGGTGGTCAGTCCCTCAGTCATGATAGTAGGTGGTCAGTCCCTCAGTCATGATAGTAGGTGGTCAGTCCCTCAGTCATGATAGTAGGTGGTCAGTCCCTCAGTCATGATAGTAGGTGGTCAGTCCTCAGTCATGATAGTAGGTGGTCAGTCCCTCAGTCATGATAGTAGGTGGTCAGTCCCTCAGTCATGATAGTAGGTGGTCAGTACCTCAGTCATGATAGTAGGTGGTCAGTCCCTCAGTCATGATAGTAGGTGGTCAGTCCCTCAGTCATGATAGTAGGTGGTCAGTACCTCAGTCATGATAGTAGGTGGTCAGTCCCTCAGTCATGATAGTAGGTGGTCAGTCCCTCAGTCATGATAGTAGGTGGTCAGACCCTAAGTCATGATAGTAGGTGGTCAGTCCTCAGTCATGATAGTAGGTGGTCCGTCCCTCAGTCATGATAGTAGGTGGTCAGTCCCTCAGTCATGATAGTAGGTGGTCAGTCCCTCAGTCATGATAGTAGGTGGTCAGTCCCTCAGTCATGATAGTAGGTGGTCAGTCCCTCAGTCATGATAGTAGGTGGTCAGTACCCTCAGTCATGATAGTAGGTGGTCAGTCCCTCAGTCATGATAGTAGGTGGTCAGTCCCTCAGTCATGATAGTAGGTGGTCAGTCCCTCAGTCATGATAGTAGGTGGTCAGTCCCTCAGTCATGATAGTAGGTGGTCAGTCCCTCAGTCATGATAGTAGGTGGTCAGTCCCTCAGTCATGATAGTAGGTGGTCAGTCCCTCAGTCATGATAGGTGGTCAGTCCCTCAGTATGATAGTGGTCAGTCCCTCAGTCATGATAGTAGGTGGTCAGTCCCTCAGTCATGATAGTAGGTGGTCAGTCCCTCAGTCATGATAGTAGGTGGTCAGTCCCTCAGTCATGATAGTAGGTGGTCAGTCCCTCAGTCATGATAGTAGGTGGTCAGTCCCTCAGTCATGATAGTAGGTGGTCAGTCCCTCAGTCATGATAGTAGGTGGTCAGTCCCTCAGTCATGATAGTAGGTGGTCAGTCTCTCAGTCATGATAGTAGGTGGTCAGTACCTCAGTCATGATAGTAGGTGGTCAGTACCTCAGTCATGATAGTAGGTGGTCAGTCCCTCAGTCATGACAGTAGGTGGTCAGTCCCTCAGTCATGATAGTAGGTGGTCAGTACCTCAGTCATGATAGTAGGTGGTCAGTACCTCAGTCATGATAGTAGGTGGTCAGTCCCTCAGTCATGATAGTAGGTGGTCAGTACCTCAGTCATGATAGTAGGTGGTCAGTCCCTCAGTCATGATAGTAGGTGGTCAGTCCCTCAGTCATGATAGTAGGTGGTCAGTACCTCAGTCATGATAGTAGGTGGTCAGTCCCTCAGTCATGATAGTAGGTGGTCAGTCCCTCAGTCATGATAGTAGGTGGTCAGTCCCTCAGTCATGATAGTAGGTGGTCAGTCCCTCAGTCATGATAGTAGGTGGTCAGTCCCTCAGTCATGATAGTAGGTGGTCAGTACCTCAGTCATGATAGTAGGTGGTCCGTACCTCAGTCATGATAGTAGGTGGTCAGTCCCTTAGTCATGAAAGTAGGTGGTCATTACCTCAGTCATGATAGTAGGTGGTCAGTACCTCAGTCCCTTAGTCATGAAAGTAGGTGGTCAGTACCTCAGTCATGATAGTAGGTGGTCAGTCCCTTAGTCATGATAGTAGGTGGTCAGTTCCTCAGTCATGATAGTAGGTGGTCACTCTCTTAGTCATGATAGTAGGTGGTCAGTACCTCAGTCATGATAGTAGGTGGTCACTCCCTCAGTCATGATAGTCATGATAGGTGGTCAGTCCCTCAGTCATGATAGTAGGTGGTCAGTACCTCAGTCATGATAGTAGGTGGTCAGTCCCTCAGTCATGATAGTAGGTGGTCAGTCCCTCAGTCATGATAGTAGGTGGTCAGTCCCTCAGTCATGATAGTAGGTGGTCAGTACCTCAGTCATGATAGTAGGTGGTCAGTACCTCAGTCATGATAGTAGATGGTCAGTGTCATGATAGTAGGTGGTCAGTACCTCAGTCATGATAGTAGGTGGTCAGTACCTCAGTCATGATAGTAGGTGGTCAGTACCTCAGTCATGATAGTAGGTGGTCAGTACCTCAGTCATGATAGTAGGTGGTCAGTACCTCAGTCATGATAGTAGGTGGTCAGTACCTCAGTCATGATAGTAGGTGGTCAGTACCTCAGTCATGATAGTAGGTGGTCAGTCCCTCAGTCATGATAGTAGGTGGTCAGTCCCTCAGTCATGATAGTAGGTGGTCAGTACCTCAGTCATGATAGTAGGTGGTCAGTCCCTCAGTCATGATAGTAGGTGGTCAGTCCCTCAGTCATGATAGTAGGTGGTCAGTCCCTCAGTCATGATAGTAGGTGGTCAGTCCTCAGTCATGATAGTAGGTGGTCAGTACCTCAGTCATGATAGTAGGTGGTCAGTCCCTCAGTCATGATAGTAGGTGGTCAGTCCCTCAGTCATGATAGTAGGTGGTCAGTCCCTCAGTCATGATAGTAGGTGGTCAGTACCTCAGTCATGATAGTAGGTGGTCAGTACCTCAGTCATGATAGTAGGTGGTCAGTACCTCAGTCATGATAGTAGGTGGTCAGTCCCTCAGTCATGATAGTAGGTGGTCAGTCCCTCAGTCATGATAGTAGGTGGTCAGTCCCTCAGTCATGATAGTAGGTGGTCAGTACCTCAGTCATGATAGTAGGTGGTCAGTACCTCAGTCATGATAGTAGGTGGTCCGTACCTCAGTCATGATAGTAGGTGGTCAGTCCCTTAGTCATGAAAGTAGGTGGTCAGTACCTCAGTCATGATAGTAGGTGGTCAGTCCCTTAGTCATGATAGTAGGTGGGCAGTTCCTCAGTCATGATAGTAGGTGGTCACTCCCTTAGTCATGATAGTAGGTGGTCAGTACCTCAGTCATGATAGTAGGTGGTCACTCCCTTAGTCATGATAGTAGGTGGTCAGTACCTAAGTCATGATAGTAGTCATGATGGTCAGTACCTCAGTCATGATAGTAGGTGGTCAGTACCTCAGTCATGATAGTAGGTGGTCAGTCCCTCAGTCATGATAGTAGGTGGTCAGTACCTCAGTCATGATAGTAGGTGGTCAGTACCTCAGTCATGATAGTAGGTGGTCAGTACCTCAGTCATGATAGTAGGTGGTCAGTCCCTCAGTCATGATAGTAGGTGGTCAGTACCTCAGTCATGATAGTAGGTGGTCAGTACCTCAGTCATGATAGTAGGTGGTCAGTACCTCAGTCATGATAGTAGGTGGTCAGTACCTCAGTCATGATAGTAGGTGGTCAGTCCCTCAGTCATGATAGTAGGTGGTCAGTACCTCAGTCATGATAGTAGGTGGTCAGTACCTCAGTCATGATAGTAGGTGGTCAGTACCTCAGTCATGATAGTAGGTGGTCAGTACCTCAGTCATGATAGTAGGTGGTCATGAGAGTAGGTGGTCAGTACCTCAGTCATGATAGTAGGTGGTCAGTACCTCAGTCATGATAGTAGGTGGTCAGTACCTCAGTCATGATAGTAGGTGGTCAGTACCTCAGTCATGATAGTAGGTGGTCAGTACCTCAGTCATGATAGTAGGTGGTCAGTACCTCAGTCATGATAGTAGGTGGTCAGTACCTCAGTCATGATAGTAGGTGGTCAGTACCTCAGTCATGATAGTAGGTGGTCAGTACCTCAGTCATGATAGTAGGTGGTCAGTACCTCAGTCATGATAGTAGGTGGTCAGTACCTCAGTCATGATAGTAGGTGGTCAGTAGTAGGTGGTCCTCAGTCATGATAGTAGGTGGTCAGTACCTCAGTCATGATAGTAGGTGGTCAGTACCTCAGTCATGATAGTAGGTGGTCAGTACCTCAGTCATGATAGTAGGTGGTCAGTACCTCAGTCATGATAGTAGGTGGTCAGTACCTCAGTCATGATAGTAGGTGGTCAGTACCTCAGTCATGATAGTAGGTGGTCAGTACCTCAGTCATGATAGTAGGTGGTCAGTACCTCAGTCATGATAGTAGGTGGTCAGTACCTCAGTCATGATAGTAGGTGGTCAGTACCTCAGTCATGATAGTAGGTGGTCAGTACCTCAGTCATGATAGTAGGTGGTCAGTACCTCAGTCATGATAGTAGGTGGTCAGTACCTCAGTCATGATAGTAGGTGGTCAGTACCTCAGTCATGATAGTAGGTGGTCAGTACCCTCAGTCATGATAGTAGGTGGTCAGTACCTCAGTCATGATAGTAGGTGGTCAGTACCTCAGTCATGATAGTAGGTGGTCAGTACCTCAGTCATGATAGTAGGTGGTCAGTACCTCAGTCATGATAGTAGGTGGTCAGTACCTCAGTCATGATAGTAGGTGGTCAGTACCTCAGTCATGATAGTAGGTGGTCAGTACCTCAGTCATGATAGTAGGTGGTCAGTACCTCAGTCATGATAGTAGGTGGTCAGGTGGTCAGTACCTCAGTCATGATAGTAGGTGGTCAGTACCTCAGTCATGATAGTAGGTGGTCAGTACCTCAGTCATGATAGTAGGTGGTCAGTACCTCAGTCATGATAGTAGGTGGTCAGTACCTCAGTCATGATAGTAGGTGGTCAGTACCTCAGTCATGATAGTAGGTGGTCAGTACCTCAGTCATGATAGTAGGTGGTCAGTACCTCAGTCATGATAGTAGGTGGTCAGTACCTCAGTCATGATAGTAGGTGGTCAGTACCTCAGTCATGATAGTAGGTGGACAGTGTCATGATAGTAGGTGGTCAGTACCTCAGTCATGATAGTAGGTGGTCAGTACCTCAGTCATGATAGTAGGTGGTCAGTACCTCAGTCATGATAGTAGGTGGTCAGTACCTCAGTCATGATAGTAGGTGGTCAGTACCTCAGTCATGATAGTAGGTGGTCAGTACCTCAGTTATGATAGTAGGTCATGATAGTCAGTACCTCAGTCATGATAGTAGGTGGTCAGTACCTCAGTCATGATAGTAGGTGGTCAGTACCTCAGTCATGATAGTAGGTGGTCAGTACCTCAGTCATTATAGTAGGTGGTCAGTCCCTCAGTCATGATAGTAGGTGGTCAGTCCTCAGTCATGATAGTAGGTGATAGTAGGTGGTCAGTACCCTCAGTCATGATAATAGGTGGTCAGTACTTCAGTCATGATAGTAGGTAGTCAGTACCTCAGTCATGATAGTAGGTGGTCAGTACCTCAGTCATGATAGGTGGTCAGTACCTCAGTCATGATAGTAGGTGGTCAGTACCTCAGTCATGATAGTAGGTGGTCAGTACCTCAGTCATGATAGTAGGTGGTCAGTACCTCAGTCATGATAGTAGGTGGTCAGTACCTCAGTCATGATAGTAGGTGGTCAGTACCTCAGTCATGATAGTAGGTGGTCAGTACCTCAGTCATGATAGTAGGTGGTCAGTACCTCAGTCATGATAGTAGGTGGTCAGTACCTCAGTCATGATAGTAGGTGGTCAGTACCTCAGTCATGATAGTAGGTGGTCAGTACCTCAGTCATGATAGTAGGTGGTCAGTACCTCAGTCATGATAGTAGGTGGTCAGTACCTCAGTCATGATAGTAGGTGGTCAGTACCTCAGTCATGATAGTAGGTGTCATGATATTAGGTGGTCAGTACCTCAGTCATGATAGTAGGTGGTCAGTACCTCAGTCATGATAGTAGGTGGTCAGTACCTCAGTCATGATAGTAGGTGGTCAGTACCTCAGTCATGATAGTAGGTGGTCAGTACCTCAGTCATGATAGTAGGTGGTCAGTACCTCAGTCATGATAGTAGGTGGTCAGTACCTCAGTCATGATAGTAGGTGGTCAGTACCTCAGTCATGATAGTAGGTGGTCAGTACCTCAGTCATGATAGTAGGTGGTCAGTACCTCAGTCATGATAGTAGGTGGTCAGTACCTCAGTCATGATAGTAGGTGGTCAGTACCTCAGTCATGATAGTAGGTGGTCAGTACCTCAGTCATGATAGTAGGTGGTCAGTACCTCAGTCATGATAGTAGGTGGTCAGTACCTCAGTCATGATAGTAGGTGGTCAGTACCTCAGTCATGATAGTAGGTGGTCAGTCATGATAGTAGGTGGTCCTCAGTCATGATAGTAGGTGGTCAGTACCTCAGTCATGATAGTAGGTGGTCAGTACCTCAGTCATGATAGTAGGTGGTCAGTACCTCAGTCATGATAGTAGGTGGTCAGTACCTCAGTCATGATAGTAGGTGGTCAGTACCTCAGTCATGATAGTAGGTGGTCAGTACCTCAGTCATGATAGTAGGTGGTCAGTACCTCAGTCATGATAGTAGGTGGTCAGTACCTCAGTCATGATAGTAGGTGGTCAGTACCTCAGTCATGATAGTAGGTGGTCAGTACCTCAGTCATGATAGTAGGTGGTCAGTACCTCAGTCATGATAGTAGGTGGTCAGTACCTCAGTCATGATAGTAGGTGGTCAGTACCTCAGTCATGATAGTAGGTGGTCAGTACCCCAGTCATGATAGTAGGTGGTCAGTCCCTCAGTCATGATAGTAGGTGGTCAGTACCTCAGTCATGATAGTAGGTGGTCAGTCCCTCAGTCATGATAGTAGGTGGTCAGTACCTCAGTCATGATAGTAGGTGGTCAGTACCCTCAGTCATGATAGTAGGTGGTCAGTACCTCAGTCATGATAGTAGGTGGTCAGTACCCTCAGTCATGATAGTAGGTGGTCAGTACCTCAGTCATGATAGTAGGTGGTCAGTACCTCAGTCATGATAGTAGGTGGTCAGTACCTCAGTCATGATAGTAGGTGGTCAGTACCTCAGTCATGATAGTAGGTGGTCAGTACCTCAGTCATGATAGTAGGTGGTCAGTACCTCAGTCATGATAGTAGGTGGTCAGTCCTCAGACAAGATAGTAGGTGGTCAGTACCTCAGTCATGATAGTAGGTGGTCAGTACCTCAGTCATGATAGTAGGTGGTCAGTACCTCAGTCATGATAGTAGGTGGTCAGTACCTCAGTCATGATAGTAGGTGGTCAGTACCTCAGTCATGATAGTAGGTGGTCAGTACCTCAGTCATGATAGTAGGTGGTCAGTACCCCAGTCATGATAGTAGGTGGTCAGTACCTCAGTCATGATAGTAGGTGGTCAGTACCTCAGTCATGATAGTAGGTGGTCAGTACCTCAGTCATGATAGTAGGTGGTCAGTACCTCAGTCATGATAGTAGGTGGTCAGTACCTCAGTCATGATAGTAGGTGGTCAGTACCTCAGTCATGATAGTAGGTGGTCAGTACCTCAGTCATGATAGTAGGTGGTCAGTACCTCAGTCATGATAGTAGGTGGTCAGTACCTCAGTCATGATAGTAGGTGGTCAGTACCTCAGTCATGATAGTAGGTGGTCAGTACCTCAGTCATGATAGTAGGTGGTCAGTACCTCAGTCATGATAGTAGGTGGTCAGTACCTCAGTCATGATAGTAGGTGGTCAGTACCTCAGTCATGATAGTAGGTGGTCAGTACCTCAGTCATGATAGTAGGTGGTCAGTACCTCAGTCATGATAGTAGGTGGTCAGTACCTCAGTCATGATAGTAGGTGGTCAGTACCTCAGTCATGATAGTAGGTGGTCAGTACCTCAGTCATGATAGTAGGTGGTCAGTACCTCAGTCATGATAGTAGGTGGTCAGTACCTCAGTCATGATAGTAGGTGGTCAGTACCTCAGTCATGATAGTAGGTGGTCAGTACCTCAGTCATGATAGTAGGTGGTCAGTACCTCAGTCATGATAGTAGGTGGTCAGTACCTCAGTCATGATAGTAGGTGGTCAGTACCTCAGTCATGATAGTAGGTGGTCAGTACCTCAGTCATGATAGTAGGTGGTCAGTACCTCAGTCATGATAGTAGGTGGTCAGTCCCTCAGTCATGATAGTAGGTGGTCAGTACCTCAGTCATGATAGTAGGTGGTCAGTACCTCAGTCATGATAGTAGGTGGTCAGTACCTCAGTCATGATCTTAAGCCTGTCCCTAGTAGGGTGGCTGATAGCCATATTGCTGACACCTGTTCCTTGTAGGATGGCTGGCATCCATGTTGCAGACACCTGTTAGGGTGGCTGGTAGCCATATGGCTGACACCTGTTCCTTGCAGGATGGCTTGTATCCATGTTGTTGACATCTGTCCCTTGCAGGTTGTCTGGTAGCTATGTGGCTGTCATTCCTACCTGCCGTGTCATCTACTTACATACCAGGCATCATTCTCCTAGTTTCAGTTAGCTCTATTCGTCCTGCCTTATAATCCTCTACTCTCTCTGTTTAACTGTTAAGGCAGATTTGTCGTGTTACCTGTGTATCTGTTACATTTCCCATACTACCTCTGTTAGCGTTACCTTTGAAGATTTTTTTCAGATTTCTAACCTAGGAGGTTAGTAATCTAGGTTACTGAGGTAGGAGGTTAGTAACCTAGGTTACTGAGGTAGGAGGTTAGTAACCTAGGTTACTGAGGTAGGAGGTTAGTAATCTAGGTTACTGAGGTAGGAGGTTAGTAACCTAGGTTACTAAGGTAGGAGGTTAGTAACCTAGGTTACTGAGGTAGGTTAGTAACCTAGGTTACTGAGGTAGGAGGTTAGTAATCTAGGTTACTGAGGTAGGAGGTTAGTAACCTAGGTTACTGAGGTAGGAGGTTAGTAACCTAGGTTATTAAGGTAGGAGGTTAGTAACCTAGGTTACTGAGGTAGGAGGTTAGTAACCTAGGTTACTGAGGTAGGAGGTTAGTAATCTAGGTTACTGAGGTAGGAGATTAGTAACCTAGGTTACTGAGGTAGGAGGTTAGTAACCTAGGTTATTAAGGTAGGAGGTTAGTAACCTAGGTTACTAAGGTAGGAGGTTAGTAACCTAGGTTACTAAGGTAGGAGGTTAGTAACCTAGGTTACTAAGGTAGGAGGTTAGTAACCTAGGTTACTAAGGTAGGAGGTTAGTAACCTAGGTTACTCAGGTAGGAGGTTAGTAACCTAGGTTACTAAGGTAGGAGGTTAGTAACCTAGGTTACTAAGGTAGGAGGTTAGTAACCTAGGTTACTAAGGTAGGAGGTTAGTAACCTAGGTTACTAAGGTAGGAGGTTAGTAACCTAGGGTACTAAGGTAGGAGGTTAGTAACCTAGGTTACTAAGGTAGGAGGTTAGTAACCTAGGTTACTAAGGTAGGAAGCTAGTAACCTAGGTTACTAAGGTAGGAAGTTAGTAACCTAGGTTGCTAAGGTAGGAAGTTAGTAACCTAGGTTACTGAGGTAGGAGGTTAGTAACCTAGGTTACTAAGGTAGGAAGTTAGTAACCTAGGTTACTAAGGTAGGAAGTTAGTAACCTAGGTTACTAAGGTAGGAAGTTAGTAACCTAGGTTACTAAGGTAGGAAGTTAGTAACCTAGGTTACTAAGGTAGGAGGTTAGTAACCTAGGGTACTAAGGTAGGAGGTTAGTAACCTAGGTTACTAAGGTAGGAGGTTAGTAACCTAGGTTACTAAGGTAGGAAGTTAGTAACCTAGGTTACTAAGGTAGGAGGTTAGTAACCTAGGTTACTGAGGTAGGAGGTTAGTAACCTAGGTTACTAAGGTAGGAGGTTAGTAACCTAGGTTACTAAGGTAGGAAGTTAGTAACCTAGGTTACTGAGGTAGGAGGTTAGTAACCTAGGGTACTGAGGTAGGAGGTTAGTAACCTAGGTTACTGAGGTAGGAGGTTAGTAACCTAGGTTACTAAGGTAGGAGGTTAGTAACCTAGGTTACTGAGGTAGGAGGTTAGTAACCTAGGTTACTGAGGTAGGAGGTTAGTAACCTAGGTTACTAAGGTAGGAGGTTAGTAACCTAGGTTACTAAGGTAGGAAGTTAGTAACCTAGGTTACTGAGGTAGGAGGTTAGTAACCTAGGTTACTGAGGTAGGAGGTTAGTAACCTAGGTTACTGAGGTAGGAGGTTAGTAACCTAGGTTACTAAGGTAGGAGGTTAGTAACCTAGGTTACTAAGGTAGGAAGTTAGTAACCTAGGTTACTGAGGTAGGAGGTTAGTAACCTAGGTTACTGAGGTAGGAGGTTAGTAACCTAGGTTACTAAGGTAGGAGGTTAGTAACCTAGGTTACTGAGGTAGGAGGTTAGTAACCTAGGTTACTAAGGTAGGAGGTTAGTAACCTAGGTTACTAAGGTAGGAGGTTAGTAACCTAGGTTACTAAGGTAGGAGGTTAGTAACCTAGGTTACTAAGGTTGGAGGTTAGTAACCTAGGTTACTAAGGTAGGAGGTTAGTAACCTAGGGTACTAAGGTAGGAGGTTAGTAACCTAGGTTACTAAGGTAGGAGGTTAGTAACCTAGGTTACTAAGGTAGGAGGTTAGTAACCTAGGTTACTAAGGTAGGAAGTTAGTAACCTAGGTTACTGAGGTAGGAGGTTAGTAACCTAGGTTACTGAGGTAGGAGGTTAGTAACCTAGGTTACTGAGGTAGGAAGTTAGTAACCTAGGTTACTAAGGTAGGAGGTTAGTAACCTAGGTTACTAAGGTAGGAAGTTAGTAACCTAGGTTACTGAGGTAGGAGGTTAGTAACCTAGGTTACTGAGGTAGGAGGTTAGTAACCTAGGTTACTAAGGTAGGAGGTTAGTAACCTAGGTTACTAAGGTAGGAAGTTAGTAACCTAGGTTACTGAGGTAGGAGGTTAGTAACCTAGGTTACTGAGGTAGGAGGTTAGTAACCTAGGTTACTGAGGTAGGAGGTTAGTAACCTAGGTTACTGAGGTAGGAGGTTAGTAACCTAGGTTACTGAGGTAGGAGGTTAGTAACCTAGGTTACTGAGGTAGGAGGTTAGTAACCTAGGTTACTGAGGTAGGAGGTTAGTAACCTAGGTTACTGAGGTAGGAGGTTAGTAACCTAGTATAACTTTGAGCTTCTAACTTAAGCTTTGAGGCACGTCTAGAGTGCTACAGCTCAAGGCCTCTCACGTCACAATCAACACTGGTGTAGCAGGGAATGACTAGCACATTTATAATCACCTTTCTCATGTTCTTCTTCCTCTCTTCTTCCTCCTTCTGTTCTTCTACATCTCTTCTTCCTCCTCCTGTTCTTCTACCTCTCTTCTTCCTCCTGTTCTTCTGCCCGTATTCGTCCTCAAACTAGGTCTCCCACATTTACCAGAGTTTCTCCTAAAACTAACAACGTTTTCTCTCATACTCCCATAAAAGAAAACGAAATTTTTGAAAGACGGGGAAACTTCTTTATTTTTCAGCAAAAGGTGAACAAAACGTGCATTAGAATTTATAATGGTTCAGTTTTCGTAGTTAATCACCTGTCAATTCCATAAATTTCTTCGGTAATTAGAAACTGAAAATATTAATTACTGTTGCTAATTAGACACATAATTACATTTTTAAATTAGTAATTAGGAATTTATAGCATTAAATCATCAGTGTATATACACTGAGAGGTGTATATCTCAGTGTATATACACTGAGAGTGTATATCTCAGTGTATATACACTGAGAGGTGTATATCTCAGTGTATATACACTGAGAGGTGTATATCTCAGTGTATATACACTGAGAGGTGTATATCTCAGTGTATATACACTGAGAGGTGTATATCTCAGTGTATATACACTGAGAGGTGTATATCTCAGTGTATATACACTGAGAGGTGTATATCTCAGTGTATATACACTGAGAGGTGTATATCTCAGTGTATATACACTGAGAGGTGTATATCTCAGTGTATATACACTGAGAGGTGTATATCTCAGTGTATATACACTGAGAGTGTATATCTCAGTGTATATACACTGAGAATGTATATCTCAGTGTATCATCGACACCATTAACCAACCAACCAGTCTTAATGACCCTCGTGTAGTAGATAGACTTTAAACCCCATTAACCAACCAACCAGTCTTAATGACCCTGGTGTAGTAGATAGACTTTAAACCCCATTAACCAACCAACCAGTCTTAATGACCCTGGTGTAGTAGATAGACTTTAAACCCCATTAACCAACCAACCAGTCTTAATGACCCTCGTGTAGTAGATAGACTTTAAACCCATTAACCAACTAACCAGTCTTAATGACCCTCGTGTAGTAGATAGACTTTAAACCCCATTAACCAACCAACCAGTCTTAATGACCCTCGTGTAGTAGATAGACTTTAAACCCCATTAACCAACCAACCAGTCTTAATGACCCTCGTGTAGTAGATAGACTTTAAACCACATTAACCAACCAACCAGTCTTAATGACCCTCGTGTAGTAGATAGACTTTAAACCTCATTAACCAACCAACCAGTCTTAATGACCCTCGTGTAGTAGATAGACTTTAAACCTCATTACCTAACCAAGCATTTCGGACACCACACACACAGACCAGTGTCACTGACATGTATAGTATGCAAAATCATGGAGAAGATTATCAGGAGAAGAATGGTGGAACACCTAGAAAGGAATGATCTTATCAACAGCAGCCAACATGGTTTCAGGGACGGGAAATCCTGTGTCACAAACCTACTGGAGTTCTATGACATGGTGACAGCAGTAAGACAAGAGAGAGAGGGGTGGGTGGATTGCATATTCTTGGACTGCAAGAAGGCGTTTGACACAGTTCCACACAAGAGATTGGTGCAAAAACTGGAGGACCAAGCAGGGATAACAGGGAAGGCACTACAATGGATCAGGGAATACTTGTCAGGAAGACAGCAGCGAGTCATGGTACGTGGCGAGGTGTCAGAGTGGGCACCTGTGACCAGCGGGGTCCCACAGGGGTCAGTCCTAGGACCAGTGCTGTTTCTGGTATTTGTGAACGACATGACGGAAGGAATAGACTCTGAGGTGTCCCTGTTTGCAGATGACGTGAAGTTGATGAGAAGAATTCAATCGGACGAGGACCAAACAGAACTACAAACGTATCTGGACAGGCTGCAGGCTGGTCCAGCAATTGGCTCCTGGAGTTCATGAAGATTGGGGAAGGGCAAAGAAGACCGCAGACGGAGTACAGTCTAGGGGGCCAGAGACTACAAACCTCACTCAAGGAAAAAGATCTTGGGGTGAGTATAACACCAGGCACATCTCCTGAAGCGCACATCAACCAAATAACTGCCGCAGCATATGGGCGCCTAGCAAACCTCAGAACAGCATTCCGACATCTTAATAAGGAATCATTCAGGACCCTGTACACCGTGTACGTTAGGCCCATATTGGAGTATGCGGCACCAGTTTGGAACCCACACCTAGCCAAGCACGTAAAGAAACTAGAGAAAGTGCAAAGGTTTGCAACAAGACTAGTCCCAGAGCTAAGAGGTATGTCCTACGAGGAGAGGTTAAGGGAAATCAACCTGACGACACTGGAGGACAGGAGAGATAGGGGGGATATGATAACAACATACAAAATGCTGAGAGGAATTGACAAGGTGGACAAAGACACTAAATGCACTAGAAGACAAAAAGAATGCAGATGTAATATATACAGACTTTGCAAAAGCCTTCGACAAGTGTGACCATGGCGTAATAGCGCACAAAATGCGTGCTAAAGGAATAACAGGAAAAGTCGGTCGATGGATCTATAATTTCCTCACTAACAGAACACAGAGAGTAGTCGTCAACAGAGTAAAGTCCGAGGCAGCTACGGTGAAAAGCTCTGTTCCACAAGGCACAGTACTCGGTCCCATCTTGTTCCTCATCCTCATATCCGACATAGACAAGGATGTCAGCCACAGCACCGTGTCTTCCTTTGCAGATGACACCCGAATCTGCATGACAGTGTCTTCCATTGCAGACACTGCAAGGCTCCAGGCGGACATCAACCAAATCTTTCAGTGGGCTGCAGAAAACAATATGAAGTTCAACGATGAGAAATTTCAATTACTCAGATATGGTAAACATGAGGAAATTAAATCTTCATCAGAATACAAAACAAATTCTGGCCACAAAATAGAGCGAAACACCAACGTCAAAGACCTGGGAGTGATCATGTCGGAGGATCTCACCTTCAAGGACCATAACATTGTATCAATCGCATCTGCTAGAAAAATGACAGGATGGATAATGAGAACCTTCAAAACTAGGGAGGCCAAGCCCATGATGACACTCTTCAGGTCACTTGTTCTATCTAGGCTGGAATATTGCTGCACACTAACAGCACCTTTCAAGGCAGGTGAAATTGCCGACCTAGAAAATGTACAGAGAACTTTCACGGCGCGCATAACGGAGATAAAACACCTCAATTACTGGGAGCGCTTGAGGTTTCTAAACCTGTATTCCCTGGAACGCAGGAGGGAGAGATACATGATTATATACACCTGGAAAATCCTAGAGGGACTAGTACCGAACTTGCACACGAAAATCACTCACTACGAAAGCAAAAGACTTGGCAGACGATGCACCATCCCCCCAATGAAAAGCAGGGGTGTCACTAGCACGTTAAGAGACCATACAATAAGTGTCAGGGGCCCGAGACTGTTCAACTGCCTCCCAGCACACATAAGGGGGATTACCAACAGACCCCTGGCAGTCTTCAAGCTGGCACTGGACAAGCACCTAAAATCAGTTCCGGATCAGCCGGGCTGTGGCTTGTACGTTGGTTTGCGTGCAGCCAGCAGCAACAGCCTGGTTGATCAGGCTCTGATCCACCAGGAGGCCTGGTCACAGACCGGGCCGCGGGGGCGTTGACCCCCGGAACTCTCTCCAGGTAAACTCCAGATGTTCCAGAGATTGGACACAGTAACAAGGGGACACAGTTGGAAGCTGAAGACACAGATGAATCACAGGGATGTTAGGAAGTATTTCTTCAGCCACAGAGTAGTCAGTAAGTGGAATAGTTTGGGAAGCGATATAGTGGAGGCAGGATCCATACATAGCTTTAAGCAGAGGTATGATAAAGCTCACGGCTCAGGGAGAGTGACCTAGTAGCGATCAGTGAAGAGGCGGGCCCAGGAGCTTGGACTCGACCCCTGCAACCTCAGCTAGGTGAGTACACACACAGACACACACACACACACACACACACACACACACACACACACACACACACACACACACACACACACACACACACACACAGCAGTATTGACCAGTAACTGTGACCTTGATCCAGCTGCTGCAGTCATCACTGTTATCTTACTGCTGTGTCAGTTTCAGTCCAGATTCGTAGCTCGGATTGCGTGCTGCTGGCACCAACAACCTGAGTGATCAGGTTATCAAAAGGACTGGGCTGGGAGGCTGCTGAACAGTCTTGGGCCCCTTACGTTCATTATATTGCCTCTTATCGTACTCCCAGGAGTAATTTTTGTGTAGATTTGGTGCCCCACACACACACACACACACACACACATACACACACACACACACACACACACACACACACACACACACACACACACACACACACGTACACACGTACCCACGTACACAGAGGTATGTAGGGCAGACAGTGTGTACACGTGTGAGGGTTATCAAACAGATGTCTGAAGTACTTCAGGTCTGTCTCAAGCATCGTCTGCTGACATCATCCGCTGTTCCCTGACATCCTCTCCTCTCTGACATCATCCTCTGCTCTCTGACATCATCCTCTGCTCTCTGACATCATCCTCTGCTCTCTGACATCATCCTCTGCTCTCTGACATCCTCTGCTCTCTGACATCATCCTCTGCTCTCTGACATCCTCTGCTCTCTGACATCCTCTGCTCTGACATCCTCTGCTCTCTGCATCATCCTTTGCTCTCTGACATCTTCTGCTCTCTGACGTCATGCTCTGCTCTGACATCATCCACTGCTCTCTGACATCATCCACTGCTCTCTGACATCATCCACTGCTCTCTGACATCATCCACTGCTCTCTGACATCATACACTGTTCTCTGACATCATCCACTGCTCTCTGACATCATCCTCTACTCTCTGACATCTTCTGCTCTCTGACATCATCCTCTACTCTCTGACATCTTCTGCTCTCTGACATCATCCTCTACTCTCTGACATCTTCTGCTCTCTGACATCATCCTCTACTCTCTGACATCTTCTGCTCTCTGACATCATCCTCTACTCTCTGACATCTTCTGCTCTCTGACATCATCCTCTGCTCTCTGACATCTTCTGCTCTCTGACATCATACACTGTTCTCTGACATCATACACTGTTCTCTGACGTCATCCACTGCTCTCTGACATCCTCTGCTCTCTGACATCATCCACTGCTCTCTGACATCCTCTGCTCTCTGACGTCATCCACTGCTCTCTAACATCCTCTGCTCTCTGACGTCATCCACTGCTCTCTAACATCCTCTGCTCTCTGACGTCATCCACTGCTCTCTGACATCCTCTGCTCTCTGACATCATCCACTGCTCTCTGACATCCTCTGCTCTCTGACATCATCCACTGCTCTCTGACATCCTCTGCTCTCTGACGTCATCCACTGGTCTCTGACATCATCCACTGGTCTCTGACGTCATCCACTGGTCTCTGACATCATCCACTGGTCTCTGACGTCATCCACTGGTCTCTGACATCATCCACTGGTCTCTGACGTCATCCACTGGTCTCTGACATCATCCACTGCTCTCTGACATCCTCTGCTCTCTGACATCATCCACTGCTCTCTGACATCATCCACTGCTCTCTGACATCATCCTCTGCTCTCTGACATCATCCTCTGCTCTCTGACATCATCCACTGCTCTCTGACATCATCCACTGCTCTCTGACATCATCCACTGCTCTCTGACATCATCCACTGCTCTCTGACATCATCCACTGCTCTCTGACATCATCCTCTGCTCTCTGACATCATCCACTGCTCTCTGACATCATCCTCTGCTCTCTGACATCCTCTGCTCTCTGACATCATCCTTTGCTCTCTGACATCCTCTGCTCTCTGACATCATCCACTACTCTCTGACATCATCCTCTGCTCTCTGACATCCTCTGCTCTCTGACATCATCCTTTGCTCTCTGACATCATCCGCTGCTCTCAGACATCCTCTGCTCTCTGACATCATCCTTTGTTCTCTGACATCATCCACTACTCTCTGACATCATCCTCTGCTCTCTGACATCCTCTGCTCTCTGACATCATCCTTTGCTCTCTGACATCCTCTGCTCTCTGACATCATCCTTTGCTCTCTGACATCCTCTGCTCTCTGACATCATCCTTTGCTCTCTGACATCATCCACTACTCTCTGACATCATCCACTACTCTCTGACATCATCCTCTGCTCTCTGACATCCTCTGCTCTCTGACATCATCCTTTGTTCTCTGACATCATCCGCTGCTCTCAGACATCCTCTGCTCTCTGACATCATCCTTTGTTCTCTGACATCATCCACTGTTCTCTGACATCATCTACTGTTCTCTGACATCATCCACTGGTCTCTGACATCATCTACTGTTCTCTGACATCATCCACTGGTCTCTGACATCATCTACTGTTCTCTGACATCATCCACTGTTATCTGACATCATCCACTGTTATCTGACATCATCCACTGTTATCTGACATCATCCACTGTTATCTGACATCATCCACTGTTATCTGACATCATCCACTGTTATCTGACATCATCCACTGTTCTCTGACATCATCCACTGTTCTCTGACATCATCCACTGTTATCTGACATCATCCACTGTTATCTGACATCATCCACTGTTCTCTGACATCATCCACTGTTATCTGACATCATCCACTGTTCTCTGACATCATCCACTGTTATCTGACATCATCCACTGTTCTCTGACATCATCCACTGTTCTCTGACATCATCCACTGTTATCTGACATCATCCACTGTTCTCTGACATCATCTACTCCCTGACATCATCCACTGCTCTCTGACATCATCCTCTGCCTTCTGACACCACGTGTATATGTGTGTGTGTGTGTGTGTGTGTGCGCGTGTGTGTGTGTGTGTGTGTGTGTGTGTGTGTGTGTGTGTGTGTGTGTGTGTGTGTGTGTAACAGGGATAGGTCAGAGTGCTGGCACTTCTGTCAACACTAATATAACACCATGCTTGGAGGAGTGCCACAAGGGTAGTGCTGGTGCCCAGGCCAGCTTGCCACTGCACCATTAGTGCCACTCTCTTATGCAAATGAGTTTGATTCGTGCCTTGGTAGGGACTGTAGGCTTTTGATCCACCTCCAGTGAGCTGTCCTGGCGAGTTTGATGTGGGTATAATACCCACACATGTGTGTGTCGTGGGTGCAATACCCACGCTTGTGTGTCGTGGGTACAATACCCACACTTGTGTGTGTGTGTCGTGGGTACAGTGCCCACGCTTGTGTGTCGTGGGTACAATACCCACACTTGTGTCGTGGGTACAGTGCCCACACTTGTGTGTCGTGGGTACAATACCCACACTTGTTTGTGTGTGTCGTGGGTACAGTGCCCACGCTTGTGTGTCGTGGGTACAATACCCACACTTGTGTGTGTGTGTCGTGGGTACAGTGCCCACACTTGTGTGTCGTGGGTACAATACCCACACTTGTGTGTGTGTGTGTGTGTCGTGGGTACAATACCCACACTTGTGTGTCGTGGGTACAATACCCACACTTGTGTGTCGTGGGTACAATACCCACACTTGTGTGTCGTGGGTACAATACCCACACGTGTGTGTACTGTGGGTACACAACTCCACTTGCTTATCCCTAGATCCAAGTCAGACGAGAAAATAATCACATTACCTTAAGAAGTCTTGGTGATAATCGCAGAATAATCACATTACCTTAAGAAGTCTTGGTGATAATCGCAGAATAATCACATTACCTTAAGAAGTCTTGGTGATAATCGCAGAATAATCACATTACCTTAAGAAGTCTTGGTGATAATCGCAGAATAATCACATTACCTTAAGAAGTCTTGGTGATAATCGCAGAATAATCACATTACCTTAAGAAGTCTTGGTGATAATCGCAGAATAATCACATTACCTTAAGAAGTCTTGGTGATAATCGCAGAATAATCACATTACCTTAAGAAGTCTTGGTGATAATCGCAGAATAATCACATTACCTTAAGAAGTCTTGGTGATAATCCCAGAATAATCACATTACCTTAAGAAGTCTTGGTGATAATCGCAGAATAATCACATTACCTTAAGAAGTCTTGGTGATAATCGCAGAATAATCACATTACCTTAAGAAGTCTTGGTGATAATCGCAGAATAATCACATTACCTTAAGAAGTCTTGGTGATAATCCCAGAATAATCACATTACCTTAAGAAGTCTTGGTGATAATCCCAGAATAATCACATTACCTTAAGAAGTCTTGGTGATAATCGCAGAATAATCACATTACCTTAAGAAGTCTTGGTGATAATCGCAGAATAATCACATTACCTTAAGAAGTCTTGGTGATAATCGCAGAATAATCACATTACCTTAAGAAGTCTTGGTGATAATCCCAGAATAATCACATTACCTTAAGAAGTCTTGGTGATAATCGCAGAATAATCACATTACCTTAAGAAGTCTTGGTGATAATCGCAGAATAATCACATTACCTTAAGAAGTCTTGGTGATAATCGCAGAATAATCACATTACCTTAAGAAGTCTTGGTGATAATCGCAGAATAATCACATTACCTTAAGAAGTCTTGGTGATAATCGCAGAATAATCACATTACCTTAAGAAGTCTTGGTGATAATCGCAGAATAATCACATTACCTTAAGAAGTCTTGGTGATAATCCCAGAATAATCACATTACCTTAAGAAGTCTTGGTGATAATCGCAGAATAATCACATTACCTTAAGAAGTCTTGGTGATAATCGCAGAATAATCACATTACCTTAAGAAGTCTTGGTGATAATCGCAGAATAATCACATTACCTTAAGAAGTCTTGGTGATAATCCCAGAATAATCACATTACCTTAAGAAGTCTTGGTGATAATCCCAGAATAATCACATTACCTTAAGAAGTCTTGGTGATAATCGCAGAATAATCACATTACCTTAAGAAGTCTTGCTGATAATCGCAGAATAATCACATTACCTTAAGAAGTCTTGGTGATAATCGCAGAATAATCACATTACCTTAAGAAGTCTTGGTGATAATCCCAGAATAATCACATTACCTTAAGAAGTCTTGGTGATAATCGCAGAATAATCACATTACCTTAAGAAGTCTTGGTGATAATCGCAGAATAATCACATTACCTTAAGAAGTCTTGGTGATAATCGCAGAATAATCACATTACCTTAAGAAGTCTTGGTGATAATCGCAGAATAATCACATTACCTTAAGAAGTCTTGGTGATAATCCCAGAATAATCACATTACCTTAAGAAGTCTTGGTGATAATCCCAGAATAATCACATTACCTTAAGAAGTCTTGGTGATAATCCCAGAATAATCACATTACCTTAAGAAGTCTTGGTGATAATCGCAGAATAATCACATTACCTTAAGAAGTCTTGGTGATAATCCCAGAATAATCACATTACCTTAAGAAGTCTTGGTGATAATCCCAGAATAATCACATTACCTTAAGAAGTCTTGGTGATAATCGCAGAATAATCACATTACCTTAACAAGTCTTGGTGATAATCGCAGAATAATCACATTACCTTAATAAGTCTTGGTGATAATCGCAGAATAATCACATTACCTTAAGAAGTCTTGGTGATAATCGCAGAATAATCACATTACCTTAACAAGTCTTGGTGATAATCGCAGAATAATCACATTACCTTAAGAAGTCTTGGTGATAATCCCAGAATAATCACATTACCTTAACAAGTCTTGGTGATAATCGCAGAATAATCACATTACCTTAACAAGTCTTGGTGATAATCGCAGAATAATCACATTACCTTAACAAGTCTTGGTGATAATCGCAGAATAATCACATTACCTTAACAAGTCTTGGTGATAATCGCAGAATAATCACATTACCTTAACAAGTCTTGGTGATAATCGCAGAATAATCACATTACCTTAACAAGTCTTGGTGATAATCGCAGAATAATCACATTACCTTAACAAGTCTTGGTGATAATCGCAGAATAATCACATTACCTTAACAAGTCTTGGTGATAATCCCAGAATAATCACATTACCTTAACAAGTCTTGGTGATAATCGCAGAATAATCACATTACCTTAACAAGTCTTGGTGATAATCGCAGAATAATCACATTACCTTAACAAGTCTTGGTGATAATCGCAGAATAATCACATTACCTTAACAAGTCTTGGTGATAATCGCAGAATAATCACATTACCGTAACAAGTCTTGGTGATAATCGCAGAATAATCACATTACCTTAACAAGTCTTGGTGATAATCGCAGAATAATCACATTACCTTAACAAGTCTTGGTGATAATCGCAGAATAATCACATTACCTTAACAAGTCTTGGTGATAATCGCAGAATAATCACATTACCTTAACAAGTCTTGGTGATAATCGCAGAATCTTTGTAAGAACAACGTCTCTGGAAGACATTAATCTTACAGTGGACTCCAGGTAAGACTGTCCATAGAGAACGTCTTTCAGTTTGTCCACTGTGGAAGAATGAAGGGAATTAATACCCAGTATAGGACGAACTCTAATGAAAATAGAAAGTTTTTTTTGCAAGACCTGGGAGTGACTATGTAGCAAGATCTCTCTCACAGATGAAAGTAAATCATATCCTGGATAACTAGAATTTTCAAGATATACTGAGGCAATGATATTCTTTGTCTAGTTACTTGTTTCTCAAGGCTAGTATATTGTTGTATGCTGTCAGCTACCTTCAAGACAGGCTAGTATACTGTTGTATGCTGTCAGCTACCTTCAAGGCAGGCTAGTATACTGTTGTATGCTGTCAGCTACCTTCAAGGCAGGCTAGTATACTGTTGTATGCTGTCAGCTACCTTCAAGGCAGGCTAGTATACTGTTGTATGCTGTCAGCTACCTTCAAGGCAGGCTAGTATACTGTTGTATGCTGTCAGCTACCTTCAAGGCAGGCTAGTATACTGTTGTATGCTGTCAGCTACCTTCAAGGCAGGCTAGTATACTGTTGTATGCTGTCAGCTACCTTCAAGGCAGGCTAGTATACTGTTGTATGCTGTCAGCTACCTTCAAGGCAGGCTAGTATACTGTTGTATGCTGTCAGCTACCTTCAAGGCAGGCTAGTATACTGTTGTATGCTGTCAGCTACCTTCAAGGCAGGCTAGTATACTGTTGTATGCTGTCAGCTACCTTCAAGGCAGGCTAGTATACTGTTGTATGCTGTCAGCTACCTTCAAGGCAGGCTAGTATACTGTTGTATGCTGTCAGCTACCTTCAAGGCAGGCTAGTATACTGTTGTATGCTGTCAGCTACCTTCAAGGCAGGCTAGTATACTGTTGTATGCTGTCAGCTACCTTCAAGGCAGGCTAGTATACTGTTGTATGCTGTCAGCTACCTTCAAGGCAGGCTAGTATACTGTTGTATGCTGTCAGCTACCTTCAAGGCAGGCTAGTATACTGTTGTATGCTGTCAGCTACCTTCAAGACAGGCTAGTATACTGTTGTATGCTGTCAGCTACCTTCAAGACAGGCTAGTATACTGTTGTATACCTACATCAAAGACCACATCATGGTGGTCCAGTAGTTGTGAGAGGCAGGAGCGCCCTGCTCCATACCCATGCTGCCCTGGGTTGGGCAATTGTTCGGTATTCAGTGGTTGACAACCATACATTTAGGATTGCGGCTGTCTGTTGTTTTTAGTGAGTGTGGGATGACCTCTGTGTGTGGGATGACCTCTGTGTGTGGGATGACCTCTGTGTGTGGGATGACCTCTGTGTGTGGGATGACCTCTGTGTGTGGGATGACCTCTGTGTGTGGGATGGCTTCTGTGTGTGGGATGACCTCTGTGTGTGGGATGACCTCTGTGTGTGGGATGACCTCTGTGTTTGGGATGACCTCTGTGTGTGGGATGACCTCTGTGTGTGGGATGACCTCTGTGTGTGGGATGACCTCTGTGTGTGGGATGACCTCTGTGTGTGGGATGACCTCTGTGTGTGGGATGACCTCTGTGTGTGGGATGACCTCTGTGTTTGGGATGACCTCTGTGTGTGGGATGACCTCTGTGTGTGGGATGACCTCTGTGTGTGGGATGACCTCTGTGTGTGGGATGACTTCTGTGTGTGGGATGACCTCTGTGTGTGGGATGACCTCTGTGTGTGGGATGACCTCTGTGTGTGGGATGACCTCTGTGTGTGGGATGACCTCTGTGTTTGGGATGACCTCTGTGTGTGGGATGACCTCTGTGTCCATGTTCCCTCTCCAGAGAATATTTAAGGCACTTGTAAAGGGTTTCTTACAGTTCTTGACGAAGACGGAGTTCTGGGCCAGGAGCTGAGTGTGTGGCCATGTTATTTACTGTTTACTCAAAGTCTTGTGGTGTTATGTTTATATCAGAAATTCTTGAATTAACCAGATTTTGGGCCTCGGTCATAAAAAATTTATTTAGATTATCGACTCTGGTTAATGACTCACCAAACACTGAGTTATATTGAGACTTCAGTGTCTCGCTCATTTCTTTACTGTCATCTGTGTAAGTCCCGTCTGGTCCAAGCAGGGGACCAATACTGCATGTGGGTTTTGCCATAGATTTGGCATAGATAGGCAAAGAAATATTTCGGTGTTAATTTTCAGTTTCATTTATGGCTTTAAATATTTCCCGTGTTTCTTGTAATCTTAATCTTAAGTTCGATATTTGTTATTTCTCTGACTAGTGCCTCCTTCCATATTTCAGATATATTGGCCCCTCTCAGTAGCTCTGTGATTCTTCACCTTCACTTGTATAGGAAGCGTTTCTCTCTTTCTAGTTTACATCAGCTCTGTGATTCTTCACCTTCACTTGTATAGGAAGCGTTTCTCTCTTTCTAGTTTACTTCAGCTCTGTGATTCTTCACCTTCACTTGTATAGGAAGCGTTTCTCTCTTTCTACTTTACGTCAGCTCTGTGATTCTTCACCTTCACTTGTATAGGAAGCGTTTCTCTCTTCCTAGTTTACATCAGCTCTGTGATTCTTCACCTTCACTTGTATAGGAAGCGTTTCTCTCTTTCTAGTTTACATCAGCTCTGTGATTCTTCACCTTCACTTGTATAGGAAGCGTTTCTCTCTTTCTACTTTACGTCAGCTCTGTGATTCTTCACCTTCACTTGTATAGGAAGCGTTTCTCTCTTCCTAGTTTACATCAGCTCTGTGATTCTTCACCTTCACTTGTATAGGAAGCGTTTCTCTCTTTCTACTTTACGTCAGCTCTGTGATTCTTCACCTTCACTTGTATAGGAAGCGTTTCTCTCTTCCTAGTTTACATCAGCTCTGTGATTCTTCACCTTCACTTGTATAGGAAGCGTTTCTCTCTTTCTAGTTTACATCAGCTCTGTGATTCTTCACCTTCACTTGTATAGGAAGCGTTTCTCTCTTTCTACTTTACGTCAGCTCTGTGATTCTTCACCTTCACTTGTATAGGAAGCGTTTCTCTCTTCCTAGTTTACATCAGCTCTGTGATTCTTCACCTTCACTTGTATAGGAAGCGTTTCTCTCTTTCTAGTTTACATCTTCTCTTCCCTTTTTTAAAGGAATGTGTCAGCGCACTCAGTTCACACACTGGTGTCCGGGATCGATCCCCTGTTATGGCTGGAAAACATTAGGACGTGTTTCCATAAGACACCTGCTGCCCCTATTCACCTATCAGTAAAATGGGAACCTGGGTGTTAGGTGACTGGTGTGGGTAGCATCCTGGGTCAAAACTGATCTAATTTCCCCCAAATGCTCAGCATAACAAGCAGCTTTCTATATAGTAGTATGTCACTGACGTCAGCTATGGTCTGTATACCTTGTACATGTACTTGTATACCTTGTACATGTACTTGTATACCTTGTACATGTACTTGTATACCTTGTACATGTACTTGTATACCTTGTACATGTACTTGTATACCTTGTACATGTACTTGTATACCTTGTACTTGTATACCTTGTACATGTACTTGTATACCTTGTACATGTACTTGTATACCTTGTACATGTACTTGTATACCTTGTACATGTACTTGTATACCTTGTACATGTACTTGTATACCTTGTACATGTACTTGTATACCTTGTACATGTACTTGTATACCTTGTACATGTACTTGTATACCTTGTACATGTACAAGTATACCTTGTGTAAGTGGTGATGTACAGGTGTACAGGTGTACCTGGGTAAGGTCAGTGGTGATCCAGGTGTACCTGGGTAAGGTCAGTGGTGATGCAGGTGTACCTGGGTAAGGTCAGTGGTGACCCAGGTGTACCTGGGTGAGGTAAGTGGTGATGCAGGTGTACCTGGGTGAGGTAAGTGGTGATGCAGGTGTACCTGGGTGAGGTAAGTGGTGATGCAGGTGTACCTGGGTGAGGTAAGTGGTGATGCAGGTGTACCTGGGTGAGGTAAGTGGTGATGCAGGTGTACCTGGGTGAGGTAAGTGGTGATGCAGGTGTACCTGGGTAAGGTCAGTGGTGATGCAGGTGTACCTGGGTAAGGTCAGTGGTGATCCAGGTGTACCTGGGTAAGGTCAGTGGTGACCCAGGTGTACCTGGGTAAGGTCAGTGGTGATCCAGGTGTACCTGGGTAAGATCAGTGGTGACCCAGGTGTACCTGGGTAAGGTCAGTGGTGACCCAGGTGTACCTGGGTAAGGTCAGTGGTGACCCAGGTGTACCTGGGTAAGATCAGTGGTGACCCAGGTGTGCCTGGGTAAGGTCAGTGGTGACCCAGGTGTACCTGGTGTTGGGAACTTTACAAAGGTAGGTACAAAAAGATCATTAGTGGTGTTTTAACACTTACGTCTAAAGTAACACCTTAAGACTCCAGCAGATACAGTCAAGTGCACTATTGTACTATCTTAAAGGGTTCTTTGGTCACGTTCCTGAATGCTGTTTAAGGATAATCCAGTGTCTTGTCTTTCACCATCTCTCTCTCTCTCTCTCTCTCTCTCTCTCTCTCTCTCTCTCTCTCTCTCTCTCTCTCTCTCTCTCTCTCTCCCTCTCTCTCACTCACTCACTACCGGTATTATACACGATACATCTCAACAATTGCAGTTCACGTACCGGGAAAAAGGTCGTGTCCTTATTGGTGAAAGCTCCACCAATCACGACACAGCAACCCACAGGAAAGGTGAAATGGTTGCCAACTTTCACCCTGTGACGGGAGGGAGGGAGAGAAGGGAGGGAGGGAGAGAAGGGAGGGAGGGAGAGAAGGGTGGGAGGGAGAGAAGGGTGGGGAGAGAGAGAAGGGTGAGGGAGAGAAGGGTGAGAGAGAAGGGTGGGAGGGAGAGAAGGGTGGGAGGGAGAGAAGGGGTGGGGAGGGGAGAGAAGGAGGAGGGAGAGAAGGGGTGAGAGAGAGAAGGAGGAGGGAGAGAAGGGTGGGAGAGAGAGAAGGGTGAGAGAGAAGGGTGGGAGAGAGAAGGGTGGAGGGAGAGAAGGGTGAGAGAGGAGAAGGGTGGGAGGAGAAGGGTGAGGGGAGAGAAGGGTGGGAGGGAGAGAAGGGTGAGGAGAGAAGGAGGAGGGAGAGAAGGGTGAGAGAGAGAAGGGAGGAGGGAGAGAGAAGGGAGGAGAGAAGGTGAGAGAGATAGAAGGGGTGAGAGGAGAGGAAGGGTGAGAGAGAGAAGGGTGGAGGAGAGAAGGGTGGGAGAGAGAGTGGGAGGGAGAGAAGGGTGAGGAGAGAAGGTGGAGGAGAGAAGGGAGAGAGAGAAGGGTGGAGAGAGAGAAGGAAGGAGGAGGAGAGGGAAGGAGGAGGAGAGAAGGGTGGGAGAGAGAGAAGGGTGAGAGAGTGGGAGGAGAGAAGGGTGGAGGGAGAGAAGGGAGGGAGGGAGAGAAGGAGGAGGGAGAGAGGGAGAGAGAGAAGGAGGGAGGGAGAGAAGGGTGGGAGAGAGAGAAGGGTGGGAGGGAGGAGAAGGGTGGAGGAGAAGGGTGGGAGGAGAGAAGGGTGGAGAGAGAGAAGGGTGGGAGGAGAGAAGGGTGGGAGGAGAGAAGGTGAGGAGTAGAAGGGTGGGAGAGAGAGAAGGGTGGAGGAGAGAAGGTGGAGGGAGAGAAGGGTGGAGGGAGAGAAGGGAGGGGAGGAGAGAAGGGTGGGAGAGAGAGAAGGGAGGAGGGAGAGGGTGGGAGAGGAGAGAAGGGGTGGGAGGGAGAGAAGGGTGGGAGGGGGGAAGTAGCAACACTGGGAAGTAGGGAAGTAGCAACACTGGGAAGTAGGGAAGTAGCAACACTGGGAAGTAGGGAAGTAGCAACACTGGGAAGTAGGGAAGTAGCAACACTGGGAAGTAGGGAAGTAGCAACACTGGGAAGTAGGGAAGTAGCAACACTGGGAAGTAGGGAAGTAGCAACACTGGGAAGTAGGGAAGTAGCAACACTGGGAAGTAGGGAAGTAGCAACACTGGGAAGTAGGGAAGTAGCAACACTGGGAAGTAGGGAAGTAGCAACACTGGGAAGTAGGGAAGTAGCAACACTGGGAAGTAGGGAAGTAGCAACACTGGGAAGTAGGGAAGTAGCAACACTGGGAAGTAGGGAAGTAGCAACACTGGGAAGTAGGGAAGTAGCAACACTGGGAAGTAGGGAAGTAGCAACACTAGGAAGTAGGGAAGTAGCAACACTGGGAAGTAGGGAAGTAGCAACACTGGGAAGTAGGGAAGTAGCAACACTGGGAAGTAGGGAAGTAGCAACACTGGGAAGTAGGGAAGTAGCAACACTGAGAAGTAGGGAAGTAGCAACACTGGGAAGTAGGGAAGTAGCAACACTGGGAAGAAACAACACTAGGAAGTAGGGAAGTAGCAACACTGGGAAGTAGGGAAGTAGCAACACTGGGAAGTAGGGAAGTAGCAACACTGGGAAGTAGGGAAGTAGCAACACTGGGAAGTAGGGAAGTAGCAACACTGAGAAGTAGGGAAGTAGCAACGCTGAGAAGTAGGGAAGTAGCAACACTGGGAAGTAGGGAAGTAGCAACACTGGGAAGTAGCAACACTAGGAAGTAGGGAAGTAGCAACACTGGGAAGTAGGGAAGTAGCAACACTGGGAAGTAGGGAAGTAGCAACACTGGGAAGTAGGGAAGTAGCAACACTGGGAAGTAGGGAAGTAGCAACACTGGGAAGTAGGGAAGTAGCAACACTGAGAAGTAGGGAAGTAGCAACACTGGGAAGTAGCAACACTGGGAAGTAGCAACACTGGGAAGTAGGGAAGTAGCAACACTAGGAAGTAGGGAAGTAGCAACACTGGGAAGTAGGGAAGTAGCAACACTGGGAAGTAGGGAAGTAGCAACACTGGGAAGTAGGGAAGTAGCAACACTGGGAAGTAGGGAAGTAGCAACACTGGGAAGTAGGGAAGTAGCAACACTGAGAAGTAGGGAAGTAGCAACACTGGGAAGTAGGGAAGTAGCAACACTGGGAAGTAGGGAAGTAGCAACACTGGGAAGTAGGGAAGTAGCAACACTGGGAAGTAGGGAAGTAGCAACACTGGGAAGTAGGGAAGTAGCAACACTGGGAAGTAGGGAAGTAGCAACACTGGGAAGTAGGGAAGTAGCAACACTGGGAAGTAGGGAAGTAGCAACACTGGGAAGTAGGGAAGTAGCAACACTGGGAAGTAGGGAAGTAGCAACACTGGGAAGTAGGGAAGTAGCAACACTGGGAAGTAGGGAAGTAGCAACACTGGGAAGTAGGGAAGTAGCAACACTGGGAAGTAGGGAAGTAGCAACACTGGGAAGTAGGGAAGTAGCAACACTGGGAAGTAGGGAAGTAGCAACACTGGGAAGTAGGGAAGTAGCAACACTGGGAAGTAGGGAAGTAGCAACACTGGGAAGTAGGGAAGTAGCAACACTGGGAAGTAGGGAAGTAGCAACACTGAGAAGTAGGGAAGTAGCAACACTGGGAAGTAGCAACACTGGGAAGTAGGGAAGTAGCAACACTGGGAAGTAGGGAAGTAGCAACACTGAGAAGTAGGGAAGTAGCAACACTGGGAAGTAGCAACACTGGGAAGTAGGGAAGTAGCAACACTGGGAAGTAGGGAAGTAGCAACACTGGGAAGTAGGGAAGTAGCAACACTGGGAAGTAGGGAAGTAGCAACACTCGGAAGTAGGGAAGTAGCAACACTGAGGAAGTAGGGAAGTAGCAACACTGGGAAGTAGGGAAGTAGCAACACTGGGAAGTAGGGAAGTAGCAACACTGGGAAGTAGGGAAGTAGCAACACTGGAAGTAGGGAAGTAGCAACACTGGGAAGGAGGGAAGTAGCAACACTGGGAAGTAGGGAAGTAGCAACACTGGGAAGTAGGGAAGTAGCAACACTAGGAAGTAGGGAAGTAGCAACACTGGGAAGTAGGGAAGTAGCAACACTGGGAAGTAGGGAAGTAGCAACACTGGGAAGTAGGGAAGTAGCAACACTGGGAAGTAGGGAAGTAGCAACACGGAAGTAGGGAAGTAGCAACACTGGGAAGTAGGGAAGTAGCAACACTGGGAAGTAGGGAAGTAGCAACACTGAGGGAAGTAGGGAAGTAGCAACACTGGGAAGTAGGGAAGTAGCAACACTGGGAAGTAGGGAAGTAGCAACACTGGGAAGTAGGGAAGTAGCAACACGGAAGTAGGGAAGTAGCAACACTGGGAAGTAGGGAAGTAGCAACACTGGGAAGTAGGGAAATAGCAACACTGGGAAGTAGGGAAGTAGCAACACTGGGAAGTAGGGAAGTAGCAACACTGGAAGTAAGTAGCAACACTGGGAAGTAGCAACACTGGGAAGTAGGGAAGTAGCAACACTGGGAAGTAGGGAAGTAGCAACACTGGGAAGTAGCAACACTGGGAAGTAGCAACACTGGGAAGTAGGGAAGTAGCAACACTGGGAGGTAGGGAAGTAGCAACACTGGGAAGTAGGGAAGTAGCAACACTGGGAAGTAGGGAAGTAGCAACACTGGGAAGTAGGGAAGTAGCAACACTGGGAAGTAGGGAAGTAGCAACACTAGGAAGTAGGGAAGTAGCAACACTGGGAAGTAGGGAAGTAGCAACACTAGGAAGTAGGGAAGTAGCAACACTGGGAAGTAGGAAAGTAGCAACACTGGGAAGTAGGGAAGTAGCAACACTGGGAAGTAGGGAAGTAGCAACACTGGGAAGTAGGGAAGTAGCAACACTGGGAAGTAGGGAAGTAGCAACACTGGGAAGTAGGGAAGTAGCAACACTGGGAAGTAGGGAAGTAGCAACACTGGGAAGTAGGGAAGTAGCAACACTGGGAAGTAGGGAAGTAGCAACACTGGGAAGTAGGGAAGTAGCAACACTGGGAAGTAGGGAAGTAGCAACACTGGGAAGTAGGGAAGTAGCAACACTGGGAAGTAGGGAAGTAGCAACACTGGGAAGTAGCAACACTGGGAAGTAGGGAAGTAGCAACACTGGGAAGTAGGGAAGTAGCAACACTGGGAAGTAGGGAAGTAGCAACACTGGGAAGTAGGGAAGTAGCAACACTGGGAAGTAGCAACACTGGGAAGTAGGGAAGTAGCAACACTGGGAAGTAGGGAAGTAGCAACACTGGGAAGTAGGGAAGTAGCAACACTGGGAAGTAGGGAAGTAGCAACACTGGGAAGTAGGGAAGTAGCAACACTGGGAAGTAGGGAAGTAGCAACACTGGGAAGTAGCAACACTGGGAAGTAGCAACACTGGGAAGTAGGGAAGTAGCAACACTGGGAGGTAGGGAAGTAGCAACACTGGGAAGTAGGGAAGTAGCAACACTGGGAAGTAGGGAAGTAGCAACACTGGGAAGTAGGGAAGTAGCAACACTGGGATGTAGGGAAGTAGCAACACTGAGAAGTAGGGAAGTAGCAACACTAGGAAGTAGGGAAGTAGCAACACTGGGAAGTAAAGTAGGGGAAGTAGGGGAAGTAGGGAAGTAGCAACACTGGGAAGTAGGGAAGTAGCAACACTGGGAAGTAGGTAAGTAGCAACACTGGGAAGTAGGGAAGTAGCAACACTGGGAAGTAGGGAAGTAGAAACACTGGGAAGTCGGGACGTAGCAACACTGGGAAGTAGGGAAGTAGCAACACTGGGAAGTAGGGAAGTAGCAACACTGGGAAGTAGGGAAGTAGCAACACTGGGAAGTAGGGAAGTAGCAACACTGGGAAGTAGGGAAGTAGCAACACTGGGAAGTAGGGAAGTAGCAACACTGGGAAGTAGGGAAGTAGCAACACTGGGAAGTAGGGAAGTAGCAACACTGGGAAGTAGGGAAGTAGCAACACTGGGAAGTAGGGAAGTAGCAACACTGGGAAGTAGGGAAGTAGCAACACTGGGAAGTAGGGAAGTAGCAACACTGGGAAGTAGGGAAGTAGCAACACTAGGAAGTAGGGAAGTAGCAACACTGGGAAGTAGGGAAGTAGCAACACTAGGAAGTAGGGAAGTAGCAACACTGGGAAGTAGGGAAGTAGCAACACTAGGAAGTAGGGAAGTAGCAACACTGGGAAGTAGGGAAGTAGCAACACTAGGAAGTAGGGAAGTAGCAACACTGGGAAGTAGGGAAGTAGCAACACTAGGAAGTAGGGAAGTAGCAACACTGGGAAGTAGGGAAGTAGCAACACTGGGAAGTAGGGAAGTAGCAACACTAGGAAGTAGGGAAGTAGCAACACTGGGAAGTAGGGAAGTAGCAACACTAGGAAGTAGGGAAGTAGCAACACTGGGAAGTAGGGAAGTAGCAACACTGGGAAGTAGGGAAGTAGCAACACTGAGAAGTAGGGAAGTAGCAACACTGGGAAGTAGGGAAGTAGCAACACTGAGAAGTAGGGAAGTAGCAACACTAGGAAGTAGGGAAGTAGCAACACTGGGAAGTAGGGAAGTAGCAACACTGGGAAGTAGGGAAGTAGCAACACTGAGAAGTAGGGAAGTAGCAACACTAAGGGGAAGTAGGGAAGTAGCAACACTGGGAAGTAGGGAAGTAGCAACACTAGGAAGTAGGAAGTAGGGTAGTAGCAACACTAGGAAGTAAGGAAGTAGCAACACTGGGAAGTAGGGAAGTAGCAACACTAGGAAGTAGGGAAGTAGCAACACTGGGTAGGGAAGTAGCAACACTGGGAAGTAGAAGTAGCAACACTGGGAAGTAGGGAAGTAGCAACACTGGAAGTAGGGAAGTAGCAACACTAGGAAGTAGGGAAGTAGCAACACTGGGAATTAGGGAAGTAGCAACACTGAAGTAGGGAAGTAGCAACACTAGGAAGTAGGGAAGTAGCAACACTAGGAAGTAGGGAAGTAGCAACACTGGGAAGTAGGGAAGTAGCAACACTGAGAAGTAGGGAAGTAGCAACACTAAGGAAGTAGCAACACTGGGAAGTAGGGAAGTAGCAACACTAGGGAAGTAGCAACACTGGGAAGTAGCAACACTAGGAAGTAGGGAAGTAGCAACACTGGGAAGTAGGGAAGTAGCAACACTGGGAAGTAGGGAAGTAGCAACACTAGGAAGTAGGGAAGTAGCAACACTGGGAAGTAGGGAAGTAGCAACACTAGGAAGTAGGGAAGTAGCAACACTGGGAAGTAGGGAAGTAGCAACACTAGGAAGTAGGGAAGTAGCAACACTGGGAAGTAGGGAAGTAGCAACACTAGGAAGTAGGGAAGTAGCAACACTGGGAAGTAGGGAAGTAGCAACACTAGGAAGTAGGGAAGTAGCAACACTAGGAAGTAGGGAAGTAGCAACACTGGGAAGTAGGGAAGTAGCAACACTGGGAAGTAGGGAAGTAGCAACACTAGGAAGTAGGGAAGTAGCAACACTGGGAAGTAGGGAAGTAGCAACACTGAGAAGTAGGGAAGTAGCAACACTAGGAAGTAGGGAAGTAGCAACACTGGGAGGTAGGGAAGTAGACACATAGGGAAGTAGGGAAGTAGACACATAGGGAGGTAGGGAAGTAGACACATAGGGAGGTAGGGAAGTAGACACATAGGGAGGTAGGGAAGTAGACACATAGGGAAGTAGGGAAGTAGACACATAGGGAAGTAGGGAAGTAGCAACACTAGGAAGTAGGGAAGTAGCAACACTAGGGAAGTAGGCAACACTGAAGTAGCAACACTGGGAAGTAGGGAAGTAGCAACACTGGAAGTAGGGAAGTAGACACATAGGGAAGTAGGGAGGTAGGGAAGTAGACACATAGGGAGGTAGGGAAGTAGCAACACCGGGAAGTAGGGAATTAGCAACACTAGGAAGTAGGGAAGTAGCAACACTAGGAAGTAGGGAAGTAGCAACACTGGGAAGTAGGGAAGTAGCAACACTGGGAAGTAGGGAAGTAGCAACACTGGGAAGTAGGGAAGTAGCAACACTGGGAAGTAGCAACACTGGGAAGTAGGGAAGTAGCAACACTAGGAAGTAGGGAAGTAGCAGCACTGGGAAGTAGGGAAGTAGCAACACTCGGAAGTAGGGAAGTAGCAACACTAGGGTAAGTAGCAACACTGGGAAGTAGGGAAGTAGCAACACTAGGAAGTAGGGAAGTAGCAACACTGGGAAGTAGGGAAGTAGCAACACTGGAAAGTAGGGAAGTAGCAACACTGGGAAGTAGGGAAGTAGCAACACTGGGAAGTAGGGAAGTAGCAACACTGGGAAGTAGGGAAGTAGCAACACTGGGAAGTAGGGAAGTAGCAACACTGGGAAGTAGGGAAGTAGCAACACTGGGAAGTAGGGAAGTAGCAACACTGGGAAGTAGGGAAGTAGCAACACTGGGAAGTAGGGAAGTAGCAACACTGGGAAGTAGGGAAGTAGCAACACTGGGAAGTAGGGAAGTAGCAACACTGGGAAGTAGGGAAGTAGCAACACTGGGAAGTAGGGAAGTAGCAACACTGGGAAGTAGGGAAGTAGCAACACTGGGAAGTAGTGAAGTAGCAACACTGGGAAGTAGGGAAGTAGCAACACTAGGAAGTAGGGAAGTAGCAACACTGGGAAGTAGGGAAGTAGCAACACTAGGAAGTAGTAGGGAAGTAGCAACACTGGGAAGTAGGGAAGTAGCAACACTAGGAAGTAGGGAAGTAGCAACACTAGGAAGTAGGGAAGTAGCAACACTGGGAAGTAGGGAAGTAGCAACACTGGGAAGTAGAGAAGTAGCAACACTGGGAAGTAGGGAAGTAGCAACACTGGGAAGTAGGGAAGTAGCAACACTGGGAAGTAGGTAAGTAGCAACACTGGGAAGTAGGGAAGTAGCAACACTAGGAAGTAGGGAAGTAGCAACACTGGGAAGTAGGGAAGTAGCAACACTGGGAAGTAGGGAAGTAGCAACACTGGGAAGTAGGGAAGTAGCAACACTGGGAAGTAGGGAAGTAGCAACACTGGGAAGTAGGGAAGTAGCAACACTGGGAAGTAGGGAAGTAGCAACACTAGGAAGTAGGGAAGTAGCAACACTGGGAAGTAGGGAAGTAGCAACACTAGGAAGTAGGGAAGTAGCAACACTGGGAAGTAGGGAAGTAGCAACACTGGGAAGTAGGGAAGTAGCAACACTGGGAAGTAGGGAAGTAGCAACACTAGGAAGTAGGGAAGTAGCAACACTGGGAAGTAGGGAAGTAGCAACACTAGGAAGTAGGGAAGTAGCAACACTGGGAAGTAGGGAAGTAGCAACACTAGGAAGTAGGGAAGTAGCAACACTGGGAAGTAGGGAAGTAGCAACACTGGGAAGTAGGGAAGTAGCAACACTGGGAAGTAGGGAAGTAGCAACACTGGGAAGTAGGGAAGTAGCAACACTGGGAGGTAGGGAAGTAGCAACACTGGGAGGTAGGGAAGTAGCAACACTGGGAAGTAGGGAAGTAGCAACACTGGGAAGTAGGGAAGTAGCAACACTGGGAAGTAGGGAAGTAGCAACACTAGGAAGTAGGGAAGTAGCAACACTGGGAAGTAGGGAAGTAGCAACACTCGGAAGTAGGGAAGTAGCAACACTGGGAAGTAGGGAAGTAGCAACACTGGGAAGTAAAAAAGTAGCAACACTGGGAAGTAGGGAAGTAGCAACACTGGGAAGTAGAGAAGTAGCAACACTGGGAAGTAGGGAAGTAGCAACACTGGGAATTAGGGAAGTAGCAACACTGGGAAGTAGGGAAGTAGCAACACTAATAAGTAGGGAAGTAGCAACACTGGGAAGTAGGGAAGTAGCAACACTGGGAATTAGGGAAGTAGCAACACCGGGAAGTAGGGAAGTAGCAACACTGGGAAGTAGGAAAGTAGCAACACTAGGAAGTAGGGAAGTAGCAACACCGGGAAGTAGGGAAGTAGCAACACTGGGAAGTAGGGAAGTAGCAACACTGGGAAGTAGGGAAGTAGCAACACTGGGAAGTAGGGAAGTAGCAACACTGGGAAGTAGGGAAATAGCAGCCTTGGGAAGTAGGGAAGTAGCAACACTGGGAAGTAGGGAAGTAGCAGTCTTGGGAAGTAGGGAAGTAGCAACACTGGGAAGTAGGGAAGTAGCAACACCGGGAAGTAGGGAAGTAGCAACACCGGAAAGTTGGGAAGCAGCAGGCTTGGGAAGTAGGGAAGTAGAAACACCGAGAAGTAGGGAAGTAGCAGCCATGGGAAGTAGGGAAGTAGCAACACTAGGAAGTAGGGAAGTAGCAACACTGGGAAGTAGGGAAGTAGCAACACTGGGAATTAGGGAAGTAGCAACACTGGGAATTAGGAATGTAGCAGCCTTGGGAAGTAGGGAAGTAGCAACACCGGGAAGTAGGGAAGTAACAACACCGGGAAGTAGGAAAGTAGCAACACCGGGAAGTAGGGAAGTAGCAATACTGGGAAGTAGGGAAGTAGCAACACTGGGAATTAGGGAAGTAGCAGCCTTGGGAATTAGGGAAGTAGCAACACCGGGAAGTAGGGAAGTAGCAACACTGGGAAGTAGGGAAGTAGCAGTCTTGGGAAGTAGGGAAGTAACAACACCGGGAAGTAGAGAAGTAGCAGTCTTGGGAAGTAGGGAAGTAGCAACACCGGGAAGTAGGAAAGTAGGAAGTCTTGGGAAGTAGGGAAGTAGCAACACCGGGAAGTAGGGAAGTAGCAACACCGGGAAGTAGGGAAGTAGCAGTCTTGGTAAGTAGGGAAGTAGCAACACCGGGAAGTAGGAAAGTAGGAAGTCTTGGGAAGTAGGGAAGTAGCAACACCGGAAAGTAGAGAAGTAGCAGTCTTGGGAAGTAGGGAAGTAGCAACACCGGGAAGTAGGAAAGTAGGAAGTCTTGGGAAGTAGGGAAGTAGCAGCACCGGGAAGTAGGGAAGTAGCACTGGGAAGTATGGAAGTAGCAGCCTTGGGAAATAGGGAAGTAGCAACACCGGGAAATAGGGAAGTAGCAACACCGGGAAGTAGGAAAGTAGCAACACCGGGAAGTAGGGAAGTAGCAACACTGGGAAGTAGGGAAGTAGCAATACTGGGAAGTAGGGAAGTAACAACACTGGGAATTAGGGAAGTAGCAGTCTTGGGAAGTAGGGAAGTAGCAACACCGGGAAGTAGAGAAGTAGCAGTCTTGGGAAGTAGGGAAGTAGCAGCACCGGGAAGTAGGGAAGTAGCACTGGGAAGTAGGGAAGTAGCAGCCTTGGGAAATAGGGAAGTAGCAACACCGGGAAGTAGGAAAGTAGCAACACCGGGAAGTAGGGAAGTAGCAACACCGGGAAGTAGGGAAGTAGCAACACCGGGAAGTAGGGAAGTAGCAACACCGGGAAGTAGGAACACTGGGAAGTAGGGAAGTAGCAGCCTTGGGAAGTAGGGAAGTAGCAGCACTGGGAAGTAGGGAAGTAGCAGCCTTGGGAAATAGGGAAGTAGCAACACCGGGAAGTAGGTAAGTAGCAACACCGGGAAGTAGGTAAGTAGCAACACCGGGAAGTAGGGAAGTAGCAACACCGGAAAGTAGGGAAGTAGCAACACCGGAAAGTTGGGAAGTAGCAACACCGGGAAGTAGGGAAAGTGCAGTCTTGGGAAGTAGGGAAGTAGCAACACTGGGAAGTAGGAAAGTAGCAACACCGGGAAGTAGGGAAGGAGCAGTCTTGGGAAGTAGGGAAGTAGCAACACCGGGAAGTAGGGAAGTAGCAGCCTTGGGTAGTAGGGAAATAGCAACACCGGTAAGTAGGGAAGTAGCAACACTGGGAAGTAGGGAAGTAGCAACACTGAGAAGTAGAGAAGTAGCAACTCTGGGAAGTAGGGAAGTAGCAACACTGGGAAGTAGGAAAGTAGCAACACTGGGAAGTTGGGAAGTAGCAACACCGGGAAGTAGGGAAGCAACAGTCCTGGAAAGTAGGGAAGTAGCAACACCGGGAAGTAGGGAAGTAGCAACACCGGTAAGTTGGGAAGTAGCAACACCGGGAAGTAGGGAACTAGCAACACCGGGAAGTAGGGAAGTAGCAACACCGGGAAGTAGGGAAGCAACAGTCCTGGAAAGTAGGGAAGTAGCAACACCGGGAAGTAGGGAAGTAGCAACACTGGGAAGTAGGGAAGTAGCAACACTGGGAAGTTGGGAAGTAGCAGTCTTGGGAAGTAGGGAAGTAGCAACACCGGGAAGTAGGGAAGCAACAGTCCTGGAAAGTAGGGAAGTAGCAACACCGGGAAGTAGGGAAGTAGCAACACTGGGAAGTTGGGAAGTAGCAGTCTTGGGAAGTAGGGAAGTAGGAACACTGGGAAGTAGGGAAGTAGCAGCCTTAGGAAGTAAGTAGCAATACTGGGAAGTAGGAAAGTAGCAGCCTTTGGAAGTAAGGAAGTAGCAATACTGGGAAGTAGGGAAGCAGCAGCGTTGGGAAGTAGAGAAGTAGCAACACTGGGAAGTAACAGCACTAGGAAGTAGGGAAGTAGGACTGGAAAGTAGGGAAATAGCAGCACTTGGAAGTAGGGCAGTAGCAGTACTGGTGTTGTGGGAAGTTGGGAAGTAGGGCAGTAGCAGTACTGAGAAGTAGGTAAGTAGCAGTACAGGGAAGTAGCAACACTGGGAAGTAGGTAAGTAGCAGTACTGAGAAGTAGGTAAGTAGCAGTACTGGGAGGAAGATAAGTAGCAGTTCTGGGAAGTAGGTAAGTAGCAGTACTGGGAAGTAGGTAAGTAGCAGTACTGGTAAGTAGCAGCACTGGGAAGTAGGTAAGTAGCAGTACTGGGAAGTAGGTAAGTAGCAGTACTGGGAAGTAGGTAAGTTGCAGTACTGGTAAGTAGCAGCTCTTGGAAGTAGGTAAGTAACAGTACTGGGAAGTAGGTAAGTAGCAGTAATGGGAAGTAGCAGCACTGGGAAGTAGGTAAGTAGCAGTAATGGGAAGTAAGTACCAGTATTGGGAAGCAGGTAAGTAGCAGTACTGGGAAGTACGTAAGTAGCAGTACTGGAAAGTAGCAGTACTGGGAAGTAGGTAAGTAGCAGTACTGGGAAGTAGCAGCACTGGGAACTAGGTAAGTAGGTAAGTAGCAGTACTGGGAAGTAGGTAAGTAGCAGTACTGGGAAGTAGGTAAGTAGCAGTACTGGGAAGTAGGGAAGTAGCAGCCTTAGGAAGTAAGTAGCAATACTGGGAAGTAGGAAAGTAGCAGCCTTGGGAAGTAAGGAAGTAGCAATACTGGGAAGTAGGGAAGCAGCAGCGTTGGGAAGTAGAGAAGTAGCAACACTGGGAAGTAACAGCACTAGGAAGTAGGGAAGTAGGACTGGAAAGTAGGGAAATAGCAGCACTTGGAAGTAGGGCAGTAGCAGTACTGGTGTTGTGGGAAGTTGGGAAGTAGGGCAGTAGCAGTACTGAGAAGTAGGTAAGTAGCAGTACAGGGAAGTAACAACACTGGGAAGTAGGTAAGTAGCAGTACTGAGAAGTAGGTAAGTAGCAGTACTGGGAGGAAGATAAGTAGCAGTTCTGGGAAGTGGGGCAGCAACACCGGTAAGTAGCAGCACTGCAAAGCAGCATCGTGGGAAGCAGCAGCACCGGTAAGCAGCGGCACTGGCAAAGCAGCAGCACTGTAATCAGCAGGTGTTGCAAGCAGCAGCACCGGTAAGCAGCGGTACGGTAAGCAGCAGCACTGGAAGCAGCAGCACCGGTGGGCAGCAACACTGGGTAGCAGCAACACTGGGAAGCGAGCAGCACCGTAAGCAGCAGCACTGGTAAGTAGCAGCATGGAAGCAGTTGGCACTGGCAAGCAGCAGCACTAAGCAGCAGCACCGGTAAGCAGCAGCACTGGTAAGTTAGCGGCACTGGGAAGCAGCAACACCTGGCAGCAGCACTGGGAAGCAGCAGCACCTTGGGAAGCAGCAGGCACGCGCAGCAGTCCCGGTAAGCAGCGGACTGGGAAGCAGCAGCACTGGTAAAGCAGCAGCACTGCGGCAGCAGCACCGGTAAGCAGCAGCACTGGGAAGCAGCAGCACTGGTGCAGCAGCACCGGGAAGCAGCAGCACTGGTGCAGCAGCACCGGTAAGCAGCGGCACCTGGGAAGCAGCAACACCTGGTAAGCAGCAGCATCGGGAAGCAGCAGCACTGGGAAGCAGCAGGTACTGGGAAGCAGCAGCACTGGTAAGCAGCAGCACTGGTAAGCAGGTGGCACTGGGAAGCAGCAACACCGGTAAGCAGCGGCACTGGCAGCAGCAGTGGTGGCAGCAGTACTGGTAAGTAGCAGTACTGGTAAGTAGCAGTACTGGTAAGTAGCAGTACTGGTAAGTAGCAGTACTGGTAAGTAGCAGTACTGGTAAGTAGCAGTACTGGTAAGTAGCAGTACTGGTAAGTAGCAGTACTGGTAAGTAGCAGTACTGGTAAGTAGCAGTACTGGTAAGTAGCAGTACTGGTAAGTAGCGGTACTGGGAAGTAGCAACACTGGTAAGTAGCAGTACTGAGGCAGCAGCACTGGCAAGCAGCAGCATCGGGAAGCAGCAGCACGGGAAGCAGCAGCACTGGCAAGCAGCGGCACTGGGAAGCAGCAACACCTGGCAAGCAGCGGCACTGGTAAGCAGCAGCACTGGCAAGCAGCAGCACCGGCAAGCAGCAGTCCGGCAAGCAGCAGTTCCTGGCAAGCAGCAGCACTGCAAGCAGCAGTTCCGGTAAGCAGCAGCACGGTAAGCAGCAGCACTGGCAAGCAGCAGCACTGCAAGCAGCAGCAACCAAGGCAAGCAGGCTACACCGGTAAGCTAGCAGTACTGGTAAGCAGCAGCACTGGCAAGCAGCAGCACTGATAAGCAGCGGCACCGGGAAGCAGCAGCACTGCAAGCAGCGGCACCTGGGGAAGCAGCAGCACTGGTAAGCAGCAGCACCGGTAACAGCAACACCGGCAAGCAAGCAGCACCCGGCAAGCAGCAGCACTGGCAAGCAGCGGCACCGGTAAGCAGCAGCACTCGGTAAGCAGCAGCACTGGTAAGCAGCAGCACCGGGCAAGCAGCGGCAGGGAAGCAGCAGCACTGGCGCAGCGGCACTCGGGAAGCAGCAGCACTGGCAAGCAGCAGCACTGGCAAGCAGCGGTACTGGTAAGCAGCAGCACCTGAAGCAGCAGCACTGGGAAGCAGCAGCACCGGTGCAGCGGCACCTGGTGCAGCAGCACTGGCAAGCAGCAGCACCGCGCAGCGGCACCCGGCAAGCAGCAGCACTGGCAAGTTAGCAGCACCGGGGAAGCAGCAGCACCGCAAGCAGCGGCAGCTGGTAAGCAGCAGCACTGGTGCTAGCAGCACTGGTAAGCAGCGGCACTGGTAAGCAGCAGCACTGGTGCAAGCAGCACTGGTAAAGCAGCAGCACTGGTAAGCAGCGGCACTGGGAAGCAGCAGCACCGGCAAGTAGCGGCACAAGGGCCAGCAGCACCAATGCAGCAGCACCGGTGGCAAGCAGCAACACCGGTAAGTAGCAGCACCGGCAAGCAGCAGCACCGGTAAGCAGCGGCACTGGCAAGCAGCAGCACTGGTAAGCAGCAGCACTGGTAAGCAGCAGCACTGCAAGTAGCGGCACGTGGGAAGCAGCAGTACTGGTAAGTAGCGGCACTGGGAAGCAGCAGCACTGCAAGCAGCAGCACCTGTAAGCAGCGGTACTGGCAAGCAGCAGTACCGGTAAGCAGCAGCACTGGGAAGTGCAGCACCGGTAAGCAAGCAGGCACTGGTGCAGCAGCACTGGTAAGCAGCAGCACTGGTAAGCAGCGGCACTGGAAGGCAGCAGCACTGCAAGCAGCAGCACCGGCAAGCAGCAGCACCGGTAAGTAGCGGCACTGGGAAGCAGCGGCACTGGTAAGCAGCAGCACTGGCAAGCAGCGGCACTGGGAGCAGCAGTAAGCAGGTTAAGTAGCAGCACTGGGCAGCAGCACCGGCAAGCAGCAGTACCGGGTAAGAAGCGCGGCACTGGTAAGCAGCAGCATTCGTAAGCAGCAGCCACCGGGAAGCAGCAGCAATTGGTAAGTAGCAGTACTGGTAAGTAGCAGTACTGGTAAGTAGCAGTACTGGTAAGTAGCAGTACTGGTAAGTAGCAGTACTGGTGTTGACCTCTGGTTATAAGGTCAGACAGTCCTGCCTGACGTACGAGCTAATCCTTCACACCTCCTCTCTAAATATCTTAACATGATGTCTATTTCTCTGTTCTATTATTATTACCAATATTATTACTATTATTACTCTTATTATTACTATTATTACTATTTTTGCTATTTTTACTATTATTATTACTGTTATTATTTCTGTTATTACTATTATTATTATTGCTATTATTATTATTACTATTGTTATTACTGCTGTTATTAGTATTACTATTCATTATTAATGCGGTCATAATTATAACTCATTATTATTATTATTATTATTATTATTATTATTATTATTATTATTATTATCATTATCATCATCGGTGAATTAATACCTGGTTGGGAAGGTGAGATGCAGTACGACAGTTTGGTAGTGAGTGTCGGCAGCGGTGGTTGCAGGGTTGTCTCAGACGGGGACTGGTGCCCCGCCAGGCCGGACGTGTTATTTATACGTCGGTTTTTAACGTCTGTTTGTGCACGATTTACCGCAAGTAGCACTCCGGGACAGTAGCTACTGTCGGGAAAGTGTCGAACGTGTGTTAAGCAACGCTCTGAGTTACTTTTTAACCCCTGTACGTGTGTTAATAGACGTTAAAACTAACTTATTGTAAAAATAACTCAGATTATAGGCCTGAATTATGATTATAATAATTATTATTATTTCTTTAATAATTCAGTGTGATCTAATTGTTATAATTATCATTTAATAATCGTGTGTTACTTAAAATTGATAATTCTGGGTAATAATTGGAAGGGACTTTGCCAGTCTCCCTCGACTCTTCCTTGTAAATGATAATTATTAATTTGAAATCGTAAGTTGTAAAAAATTTTTTTTACAATTTTGGAAGAAAATCGTAAAAGATCTTTACCCTTTTGAAAAAAAAATTGGAAAATAATTTTTTTTTTACCGTGGTAGAAAAGAATTGTAAATTGGAAAATGATTTACAGTTCAACACTGAGTGACGTCAGTGTAAATGTTGTGTGTTTTACGGTGATGAAAATGGTGTAAATTGTGGTGTAAACACGTACAGAAGGTGTAAATACGTACATCAGATGTAAACACGTACGCCAGATGGTGTAAATTGAGGTGTAAACACGTACAGAAGGTGTAAATACGTACATCAGATGTAAACACGTACGCCAGATGGTGTAAATTGAGGTGTAAACACGTACAGGTGTAAATACGTACACCAGATGTAAACACGTACGCCAGATGGTGTAAATTGAGGTGTAAACACGTACAGAAGGTGTAAATACGTACATCAGATGTAAACACGTACGCCAGATGGTGTAAATTGAGGTGTAAACACGTACACCAGATGTAAATACGTACGCCAGATGGTGTAAATTGTTCTGTAAATGCCTGTGTGATAACTGCCTTGATGCTGGGGAACGGCTTTTGATCCAGGGGGTTTGAGCTGCTCCCTCTCCTCGGATCAGACCCGACTACCACCTGTTACCCCCTCCCACTACCCGCAGGGGCGCTGTTTGACCCCTGCGGGTTTAGCGCTTCTCCCCCCGGGGCGGGTAGTTGAGAAAGTCTGAGAGACGTGAGGGAGCCAGACTTCCTGGAAGGTCTTGGAGGGTCTGGAAGGTCTGCGACCGAATCCTGGAATATTTCGTACTGGATTCCCCATTTCCAGGCTTCCTGGAAGGGTCCTGGAAGGTCTGGGACCGAATCCTGGAATATTTAGTACTGGATTCCCCCACTTCTAGGCTTCCTGGAAGGTCTGGGCCCGAATCCTGGAATATTTAGTACTGGATTCCCCCACTTCTAGGCTTCCTGGAAGGTCTGGGACCGAATCCTGGAATATTTAGTACTGGATTCTCCAGTTCTAGGCTTCCTGGGAGGGTCTGGAAGGTCTGGGACCGAATCCTGAAATATTTAGTACTGGATTCCACAGTACTAAGCTTCATGGAAGGGCCTTTGAGGGTCTGGAAGAGTCTGGGACTGAATCTTGGAATACCGGATGTCGGATTACCAGTTGTATTCCAGGAATGGTCTTGTTCAGTGTGTGTGTGTGGGGGGGAGTCCAGCTCTGGTTGTTACAGACGGGGAGAGTGTGAGTTGAACCTACCTAGCATCAGGGGGATGGGATAGGTAACTATCCTAGTGACCTGCCATGTTTTTGTGTGACCATCCCTATGTGACCCATCGCCCCTGGATACAGTGACCATCCATCTTTTCCATTTATCCCTCCTGTTTACCGTTGCACAACGGTAATGTGTGGAGTTTGTATGATACAAGCGGTGTTTTATCCACTACCTAGGTGACTGTAGTGGGGATACAGGTGGTGCTGTACCCACTGACTGTAGTGGGTGATAGAGGTGGGTATTTACTTAACAGGTGGATTAGAGTACTCTTACGATGGTAGATTGACTCATGCTGCCCTCCCTGCCCCTCATCCTGCCCTCCCTGCCCCTCATCCTGACCTCCCTGCCCCAAATCCAGCCCTCCCTTCCGCTCATCCTGCCCTCCCTGCCCCTCATCCTGCCCTCCCTGCCCCTCATCCTGCCCTCCCTGCCCCTCATCCTGCCCTCCCTGCCCCTCATCCTGCCCTCCCTGCCCCTCATCCTGCCCTCCCTGCCCCTCATCCTGCCCTCCCTTCCCCTCATCCTGCCCTCCCTGCCCCACATCCTGCCCCCTGCCCCTCATCCTGCCCTCCCTGCCTCTCATCCTGCCCCTCATCCTGCCCTCCCTGTCTCTCATCCTGACCTCCCTGCCCCTCATCCTGCCCTCCCTGCCCGTCATCCTGCCCCCCTGCCCCCTCATGCTGCCCTCCCTGCCCCTCATCCTGCCCTCCCTACCCCTCATTCTGCCCTCCCTGCCCTCCCTGTCTCTCATCCTGCCCTCCCTGTCTCATCCTGCCCTCCCTGCCCCTCATCCTGCCCTCCCTGCCCGTCATCCTGCCCCCCTGCCTCTGATGCTGCCCTCCATGCCCCCTCATGCTGCCCTCCCTGCCCCTCATCCTGCCCTCCCTACCCCTCATCCTGCCCTCCCTGCCTCTCATTCTGCCCTCCATGCCCCTCATCCTGCCCCCTGCCCCTCATCCTGCCCTCCCTGCCTCATACTGCCCCCGTCCCTCATCCTGCCCTCCCTGCCTCTCATCCTGCCCCCTGCCGCTCATCCTGCCCTCCCTGCCTCTCATCTTGCCCCCTGCCGCTCATCCTGCCCTCCATGCCCCTCATCCTGCCTCCCTGCCTCTCATGCTGCCCTCCATGCTCCTCATTCTGCCCTCCCTGCCCCTCATCCTGCCCCCCTGTATCATCCTGCCCTCCCTGCCCCTCATCCTGTCCTCCCTGCCCGTCATCCTGCCCCCCTGCCTCTCATGCTGCCCTCCCTGCCCCTCATGCCCTCCCTTCCCCTCATCCTGCCCTCCCTGCCCCTCATCCTGCCCTCCCTGCCCGTCATCCTGCCCTCCCTGCCCCTCATCCTGCCCTCCCTGCCTCTCATCCTGCCCTCCCTGCCTCTCATCCTGCCCTCCATGCCCCTCATCCTGCCCTCCCTACCCCTCATCCTGCCCTCCCTGCCCCACAACCAGCCCTCCCTGCCTCTCATCCTGCCCTCCATGCCCCTCATCCTGCCCTCCCTGCCCCTCATCCTGCCCTCCCTACCCCTCATCCTGCCCTCCCTGCATCCTGCCCCTCATCCTGCCCTCCCTGCCCCTCATCCTGCCCTTCTCTCAGTATTATGACGGCTGTAAGCCGGGTTCCCAGGATGGGCGTCTGTCCTGCTGGCTTCCTGTTCCTTCCTATACCCTCCCTCCCATACTTCCCCCTCTCTCTTTCCCCCCACCCTTCCCTTCCCACCTCCTCCCTCTACCTACCATTCTCCCTCTCTACTAAACGAGAGAATAACGAGACTTGTCGACAGGTCGGAAGAGGGAGTTGAGTTGTAGAGGTAACAGTAACTATGTATTGGTGGGACTGACCACCTACTATCATGACTGAGGTACTGACCACCTACTATCATGACTGAGGTACTGACCACCTACTATCATGACTGAGGTACTGACCACCTACTATCATGACTGAGGTACTGACCACCTACTATCATGACTGAGGTACTGACCACCTACTATCATGACTGAGGGACTGACCACCTACTATCATGACTGAGGGACTGACCACCTACTATCATGACTGAGGGACTGACCACCTACTATCATGACTGAGGGACTGACCACCTACTATCATGACTGAGGTACTGACCACCTACTATCATGACTGAGGGACTGACCACCTACTATCATGACTGAGGGACTGACCACCTACTATCATGACTGAGGTACTGACCACCTACTATCATGACTGAGGTACTGACCACCTACTATCATGACTGAGGTACTGACCACCTACTATCATGACTGAGGGACTGACCACCTACTATCATGACTGAGGTACTGACCACCTACTATCATGACTGAGGTACTGACCACCTACTATCATGACTGAGGTACTACTAGCATGACTGAGGTACTGACCACCTACTATCATGACTGAGGTACTGACCACCTACTATCATGACTGAGGTACTGACCACCTACTATCATGACTGAGGGACTGACCACCTACTATCATGACTGAGGTACTGACCACCTACTATCATGACTGAGGTACTGACCACCTACTATCATGACTGAGGTACTGACCACCGACTATCATGACTGAGGTACTGACCACCTACTGTCATGACTGAGGGACTGACCACCTACTATCATGACTGAGGTACTGACCACCTACTATCATGACTGAGGGACTGACCACCTACTATCATGACTGAGGGACTGACCACCTACTATCATGACTCAGGTACTGACCACCTATTATCATGACTGAGGTACTGACCACCTACTATCATGACTAAGGGACTGACCACCTACTATCATGACTAAGGGACTGACCACCTACTATCATGACTAAGGGACTGACCACCTACTATCATGACTGAGGAGCCGGAAGTCGTATTTTGAATAATGAAAGGATAGATTTATATCTCATCTGGAGAACCATTGTTCCCAGCATCCAGCATCCCCTCTATTCTCACCCAGGTCTGGAAACAACCACTCCAGCATCCCCTCTATTCTCATCCAGGTCTGGATACAACCACCCCAGCATCCAGCATCCTCTCTATCCTCATCCAGGTCTGGATACAACCACCCCAGCATCCAGCATCCTCTCTATCCTCATCCAGGTCTGGATACAACCACCCCAGCATCCAGCATCCTCTCTATCCTCATCCAGGTCTGGATACAACCACCCCAGCATCCAGCATCCTCTCTATCCTCATCCAGGTCTGGATACAACCACCCCAGCATCCAGCATCCTCTCTATCCTCATCCAGGTCCGGATACAACCACCCCAGCATCCAGCATCCTCTCTATCCTCATCCAGGTCTGGATACAACAACTCCAGCATCCAGCATCCTCTCTATCCTCATCCAGGTCTGGATACAACCACCCCAGCATCCAGCATCCTCTCTATCCTCATCCAGGTCTGGATACAACCACTCCAGCATCCTCTCTATCCTCATCCAGGTCTGGATACAACCACCCCAGCATCCAGCATCCTCTCTATCCTCATCCAGGTCTGGATACAACCACTCCAGCATCCTCTCTATCCTCATCCAGGTCTGGATACAACCACTCCAGCATCCTCTCTATCCTCATCCAGGTCCGGATACAACCACCCCAGCATCCAGCATCCTCTCTATCCTCATCCAGGTCTGGATACAACCACTCCAGCATCCAGCATCCTCTCCATTCTCATCCCGAACTGGCTACACCACCATCCCAGTATACCTCAGATATGTCAGTGTAATACTAGCGTATACCTCAGTATAGTGTATTTCCAGTATGTTGAACGACGTTTTGCTCTTTCTAAAGGGTTAAAGTGACCTTGGGGCGAAACATTGTTATAGTGTGTCTGTGTGTACCTCTGTCACCTTTGCACTCTATTGATGGGGTAAGCTTGGCGCCAGTGTGTCCCGGGCCAGCTTGAAGCAACGGTGGACCGGTCCACCAGTCTGCCTTGTACCAGGTATTGTGGGACCAGACTGGTCCCTGTTATACAAGTTCTGTGACCGTCTGACGTTTTAACGGTACTGTTGTATGCTAGCTGGTACTGTTGTATGCTAGTTATATGCTAGCTGGTACTGTTGTATGCTAGCTGGTACTGTTGTATGCTAGTTGTGTTGTATGCTAGCTGGTACTGTTGTATGCTAGTTGTATGCTAGCTGGTACTGTTGTATGCTAGCTGGTGCTGTTGTATGCTAGTTGTGTTGTATGCTAGCTGGTACTGTTGTATGCTAGTTGTGTTGTATGCTAGTTGTGTTGTATGCTAGTTGTGTTGTATGCTAGCTGGTACTGTTGTATGCTAGTTATATGCTAGCTGGTACTGTTATATGCTAGTTATATGCTAGCTGGTACTGTTGTATGCTAGCTGGTACTGTTGTATGCTAGCTGGTACTGTTGTATGCTAGTTATATGCTAGCTGGTACTGTTGTATGCTAGCTGGTACTGTTGTATGCTAGCTGGTACTGTTGTATGCTAGTTGTATGCTAGTTGGTACTGTTGTATGCTAGTTATATGCTAGCTGGTACTGATGTATGCTAGTTGTGTTGTATACTAGCTGGTACTTTTGTATGCTAGTTGTGTTGTATGCTAGCTGGTACTGTTGTATGCTAGTTATATGCTAGCTGGTACTGTTGTATGCTAGTTATATGCTAGCTGGTACTGTTGTATGCTAGCTGGTACTGTTGTATGCTAGTTGTGTTGTATGCTAGCTGGTACTGTTGTATGCTAGTTGTATGCTAGCTGGTACTGTTGTATGCTAGCTGGTACTGTTGTATGCTAGCTGGTACTGTTGTATGCTAGTTGTGTTGTATGCTAGCTGGTACTGTTGTATACTAGTTGTATGCTAGCTGGTACTGTTGTATGCTAGTTGTGTTGTATGCTAGCTGGTACTGTTGTATGCTAGTTGTTGTATGCTGGCTGGTACTGTTGTATGCTAGTTGTGTTGTATGCTAGCTGGTACTGTTGTATGCTAGTTATATGCTAGCTGATACTGTTGTATGCTAGTTGTGTTGTACGCTAGCTGGTACTGTTGTATGCTAGTTATATGCTAGCTGGTACTGTTGTATGCTAGTTATATGCTAGCTGGTACTGTTGTATGCTAGTTATATGCTAGCTGGTACTGTTGTATGCTAGTTATATGCTAGCTGGTACTGTTGTATGCTAGCTGGTACTGTTGTATGCTAGTTATATGCTAGCTGGTACTGTTGTATGCTAGTTATATGCTAGCTGGTACTGTTGTATGCTAGTTGTGTTATATGCTAGCTGGTACTGTTGTATGCTAGTTATATGCTAGCTGGAACTGTTGTATGCTAGTTATATGCTAGCTGGTACTGTTGTATGCTAGTTATATGCTAGCTGGTAATGTTGTATGCTAGTTATATGCTAGCTGGTACTGTTGTATGCTAGTTGTGTTGTATGCTAGCTGGTACTGTTGTATGCTAGTTATGTGCTAGCTGGTACTGTTGTATGCTAGTTGTGTTATATGCTAGCTGGTAATGTTGTATGCTAGTTGTGTTGTATGCTAGCTGGTACTGTTGTATGCTAGTTATATGCTAGCTGGTACTGTTGTATGCTAGTTATATGCTAGCTGGTACTGTTGTATGCTAGTTATATGCTCGCTGGTACTGTTGTATGCTAGTTGTGTTATATGCTAGCTGGTACTGTTGTATGCTAGTTGTTGTATGCTAGTTGGTACTGTTGTATGCTAGTTATATGCTAGCTGGTACTGTTGTATGCTAGTTGTGTTGTATGCTATCTGGTACTGTTGTATGCTAGTTGTGTTGTATGCTAGCTAGTACTGTTGTATGCTGGCTGGTACTGTTGTATGCTAGTTGTGTTGTATGCTAGCTGGTACTGTTGTATGCTGGCTGGTACTGTTGTATGCTAGTTGTGTTGTATGCTAGCTGGTACTGTTGTATGCTAGTTGTTGTATGCTAGCTGGTACTGTTGTATGCTAGCTGGTACTGTTGTATGCTAGTTGTGTGTATGCTAGCTGGTACTGTTGTATGCTAGTTGTATGCTAGCTGGTACTGTTGTATGCTAGCTGGTACTGTTGTATGCTAGTTTTATGCTAGCTGGTACTGTTGCATGGTAGTTGTGTTGTATGCTAGCTGGTAGTGTTTGCTAGCTGGTAGTGTTGTATGCTAGCTGGTAGTGTTGTATGCTAGCTAGTAGTGTTTTATGCTAGCTGGTACAGTTGTATGCTAGCTGGTACTGTTGTATGCTAGCTGGTAGTGTTATGCTAGCTGGTACTGTTGTATGCTAGCTGGTAGTGTTATGCTAGCTGGTAATTTTGTATGCTAGCTGGTAGTGTTGTATGCTAGCTGGTAGTGTTGTATGCTAGCTGGTAGTGTTGTATGCTAGCTGGTAGTGTTGTATGCTAGCTGGTAGTGTTGTATTCTAGCTGGTAGTGTTGTGTGCTAGCTGGTAGTGTTGTATGCTAGCTGGTAGTGTTGTGTGCTAGCTGGTACTGTTGTATGCTAGTTGTGTTGTATGCTAGCTGGTACTGTTGTATGCTAGTTGTTGTATGCTATCTGGTACTGTTGTATGCTAGTTGTGTTGTATGCTAGCTGGTACTGTTGTGTGCTAGTTGTGTTGTATGCTAGCTGGTACTATTGCATGGTAGTTGTTGTATGCTAGCTGGTAGTGTTTCGTGCTAGCTGGTACTGTTGTATGCTAGCTGGTAGTGTTGTATGCTAGCTGGTAGTGTATGCTAGCTGGTAGTGTTGTATGCTAGCTGGTAGTGTATGCTAGCTGGTACTGTTGTATGCTAGCTGGTGGTGTTATGCTAGCTGGTACTATTGTATGCTAGCTGGTAGTGTTGTATGCTAGTTGTGTTGTATGCTAGCTGGTACTTTTGTATGCTAGTTGTTTTATGCTAGCTGGTGCTGTTGCATGGTAGTTGTGTTGTATGCTAGCTGGTAGTGTTGTATGCTAGCTGGTAGTGTTGTATGCTAGCTGGTAGTGTTGTATGCTAGCTGGTAGTGTTATGCTAGCCGGTACTGTTGTATGCTAGCTGGTGGTGTTATGCTAGCTGGTACTATTGTATGCTAGCTGGTAGTGTTGTATGCTAGCTGGTAGTGTATGCTAGCTGGTATTGTTATGCTAGCTGGTACTGTTGTATGCTAGCTGGTAGTGTTATGCTAGCTGGTACTATTGTATGCTAGCTGGTAGTGTTGTATGCTAGCTGGTAGTGTTGTATGCTAGCTGGTAGTGTTATGCTAGCTGGTACTGTTGTATGCTAGCTGGTAGTGTTATGCTAGCTGGTACTATTGTATGCTAGCTGGTAGTTTTGTATGCTAGCTGGTAGTGTATGCTAGCTGGTAGTGTTGTATGCTAGCTGGTCGTGTTGTATGCTAGATGGTCGTGTTGTATGCTAGATGGTCGTGTTGTATGCTAGATGGTCGTGTTGTATGCTAGATGGTAGTGTTGTATGCTAGATGGTAGTGTTGTATGCTAGCTGGTAGTGTTGTATGCTAGCTGGTAGTGTTGTATGCTAGCTGGTAGTGTTGTATGCTAGCTGGTACTGTTGTATGCTAGCTGGTAGTGTTGTCTGCTAGCTGGTAGTTTTGTATGCTAGCTGGTAGTGTATGCTAGCTGGTAGTGTTGTATGCTAGCTGGTAGTGTTGTATGCTAGATGGTCGTGTTGTATGCTAGATGGTCGTGTTGTATGCTAGATGGTAGTGTTAAATGCTAGCTGGTAGTGTTGTATGCTAGCTGGTAGTGTTGTATGCTAGCTGGTAGTGTTGTATGCTAGCTGGTAGTGTTGTATGCTAGCTGGTAGTGTTGTATGCTAGCTGATAGTGTTGTATGCTAGCTGGTACTGTTGTATGCTAGCTGGTAGTGCTAGCTGGTAGTGTTCTATGCTAGCTGGTAGTGTTGTATGCTAGCTGGTATGCTAGCTGGTGTATGCTAGCTGGTAGTGTTATGCTAGCTGGTACTAGCTGGTATTGTTATGCTAGCTGGTACTGTTGTATGCTAGCTGTAGTGTTATGCTAGCTGGTACTATTGTATGCTAGCTGGTAGTGTTGTATGCTAGCTGGTAGTGTTGTATGCTAGCTGGTAGTGTTATGCTAGCCGGTACTGTTGTATGCTAGCTGGTGGTGTTATGCTAGCTGGTACTATTGTATGCTAGCTGGTAGTGTTGTATGCTAGCTGGTAGTGTATGCTAGCTGGTAGTGTTGTATGCTAGCTGGTCGTGTTGTATGCTAGATTCGTGTTGTATGCTAGATGGTCGTGGTATGCTAGATGGTCGTGTTGTATGCTAGCTGGTAGTGTTGTATGCTAGATGGTAGTGTTGTATGCTAGCTGGTAGTGTTGTATGCTAGCTGGTAGTGTTGTATGCTAGCTGGTAGTGTTGTATGCTAGCTGGTAGTGTTGTATGCTAGCTGGTACTGTTGTATGCTAGCTGGTACTGTTGTATGCTAGCTGGTAGTTTTGTATGCTAGCTGGTAGTGTATGCTAGCTGGTAGTGTTGTATGCTAGCTGGTAGTGTTGTATGCTAGATGGTCGTGTTGTATGCTAGATGGTCGTGTTGTATGCTAGATGGTAGTGTTGTATGCTAGCTGGTAGTGTTGTATGCTAGCTGGTAGTGTTGTATGCTAGCTGGTAGTGTTGTATGCTAGCTGGTAGTGTTGTATGCTAGCTGGTACTGTTGTATGCTAGCTGGTAGTGTTGTATGCTAGCTGGTACTGTTGTATGCTAGCTGGTAGTGTTGTATGCTAGCTGGTACTGTTGTATGCTAGCTGGTAGTGTTGTATGCTAGCTGGTACTGTTGTATGCCAGCTGGGAGGGCCTTGGAAGGGTCCCCAAAGTCTTGGTGAGGTCCTCAGGGTCTTGGAATGGCCACA
>NW_027195949.1:0-50000 GCF_038502225.1 Cherax quadricarinatus | reverse complement strand
AAGTGTTGCAGATGTTGTGTAAGTGTTGCAGATGTTGTGTGTAAGTGTTGCAGATGTGTAAGTGTTGCAGATGTGTGTAAGTGTTGCATATGTTGTAAGTGTTAAAGATGTTGTGTAAGTGTTGCAGATATTGTGTGTAAGTGTTGCAGATGTGTAAGTGTTGCAGATATTGTAAGTGTTGCAGATGTGTGTAAGTGTTGCAGATGTTGTGTGTTGTGTAAGTGTTGCAGATGTAAGTGTTGCAGATGTTGTGTGTAAGTGTTGCAGATGTTGTAAGTGTTGCAGATGTGTGTAAGTGTTGCAGATGTTGTAAGTGTTGCAGATGTGTGTAAGTGTTGCAGATGTTGTAAGTGTTGCAGATGTGTGTAAGTGTTGCAGATGTTGTAAGTGTTGCAGATGATGTGTGTAAGTGTTGCAGATGTTGTAAGTGTTGCAGATGTTGTGTGTAAGTGTTGCAGATGTAAGTGTTGCAGATGTGTGTAAGTGTTGCAGATGTGTGTGTGTGTTGCAGATGTTGTGTAAGTGTTGCAGATGTGTGTGTGTGTTGCAGATGTTGTAGATGTTGCAGATGTTGTTGCAGATGTTGTTGCAGATGTTGTTGCAGATGTTGTTGTAGATGTTGCAGATGTTGTTGCAGATGTTGTTGCAGATGTTGCAGATGTTGTTGCAGATGTTGTAGATGTTGCAGATGTATGTTGTGTTGTGTAAGTGTTGCAGATGTTGTGTGTAAGTGTTGCAGATGTGTGTGTTGTAAGTGTTGCAGATATTGTGTGTTGCAGATGTTGTGTGTGTTGCAATGTGTTGTAAGTGTTGCAGATGTTGTAAGTGTTGCAGATGTTGTGTGTAAGTGTTGCAGATGTTGTAAGTGTTGCAGATGTGTGTAAGTATTGCAGATGTAAGTGTTACAGATGTGTGTAAGTGTTGCAGATGTAAGTGTTGCAGATGTGTGTGTTGCAGATGTGTGTTGTGTGTTGCAGATGTTGTGTGTTGTGTAAGTGTTGCAGATGTTGTGTGTTGTGTAAGTGTTGCAGATGTGTGTTGTGTAAGTGTTGCAGATGTTGTAAGTGTTGCAGATGTGTGCTAGTATTGCAGATGTAAGTGTTGCAGATGTGTGTAAGTGTTGCAGATGTAAGTGTTGCAGATGTGTGTAAGTGTTGCAGATGTAAGTGTTGCAGATGTGTGTTGTGTAAGTGTTGCAGATGTAAGTGTTGCAGATGTTGTGTGTTGTGTAAGTGTTGCAGATGTGTGTTGTGTAAGTGTTGCAGATGTGTGTTGTGTAAGTGTTGCAGATGTTGTAAGTGTTGCAGATGTAAGTGTTGCAGATGTGTGTTGTGTAAGTGTTGCAGATGTTGTAAGTGTTGCAGATGTAAGTGTTGCAGATGTGTGTTGTGTAAGTGTTGCAGATGTAAGTGTTGCAGATGTAAGTGTTGCAGATGTAAGTGTTGCAGATGTGTGTTGTGTAAGTGTTGCAGATGTAAGTGTTGCAGATGTAAGTGTTGCAGATGTGTGTTGTGTAAGTGTTGCAGATGTAAGTGTTGCAGATGTAAGTGTTGCAGATGTAAGTGTTGCAGATGTAAGTGTTGCAGATGTAAGTGTTGCAGATGTGTGTTGTGTAAGTGTTGCAGATGTGTGTTGTGTAAGTGTTGCAGATGTAAGTGTTGCAGATGTAAGTGTTGCAGATGTAAGTGTTGCAGATGTAAGTGTTGCAGATGTGTGTTGTGTAAGTGTTGCAGATGTAAGTGTTGCAGATGTAAGTGTTGCAGATGTGTGTTGTGTAAGTGTTGCAGATGTAAGTGTTGCAGATGTAAGTGTTGCAGATGTAAGTGTTGCAGATGTAAGTGTTGCAGATGTAAGTGTTGCAGATGTGTGTTGTGTAAGTGTTGCAGATGTGTGTTGTGTAAGTGTTGCAGATGTAAGTGTTGCAGATGTAAGTGTTGCAGATGTAAGTGTTGCAGATGTGTGTTGTGTAAGTGTTGCAGATGTAAGTGTTGCAGATGTAAGTGTTGCAGATGTAAGTGTTGCAGATGTAAGTGTTGCAGATGTGTGTTGTGTAAGTGTTGCAGATGTAAGTGTTGCAGATGTAAGTGTTGCAGATGTAAGTGTTGCAGATGTAAGTGTTGCAGATGGCCTTAACTGTGTTGATGTTGCAATTGAGTGTTGTCTGTGTTGTCAATGTTGTCTGAACTTTGTTATGTACAAGTGACATCAATATTAATAATGAAGGACCTTACAGTACCAGGTGTGGACCTTACAGTACCAGGTGTGGACCTTACAGTACCAGGTGTGGACCTTACAGTACCAGGTGTGGACCTTACAGTACCAGGTGTGGACCTTACAGTACCAGGTGTGGACCTTACAGTACCAGGTGTGGACCTTACAGTACCAGGTGTGGACCTTACAGTACCAGGTGTGGACCTTACAGTACCAGGTGTGGACCTTACAGTACCAGGTGTGGACCTTACAGTACCAGGTGTGGACCTTACAGTACCAGGTGTGGACCTTACAGTACCAGGTGTGGACCTTACAGTACCAGGTGTGGACCTTACAGTACCAGGTGTGGACCTTACAGTACCAGGTGTGGACCTTACAGTACCAGGTGTGGACCTTACAGTATCAGGGTACCAGGTGTGGACCTTACAGTATCAGGGTACCAGGTGTGGACCTTACAGTATCAGGGTACCAGGTGTGGACCTTACAGTATCAGGGTACCAAGTGTGGACCTTACAGTATCAGGGTACCAACTGTGGACCTTACAGCATCAGGGTACCAGGTGTGGACCTTACAGCATCAGGGTACCAAGTGTGGACCTTACAGTACCAAGTGTGGACCTTACAGTATCAGGGTACCAAGTGTGGACCTTACAGTATCAGGGTACCAAGTGTGGACCTTACACTGTCAGGGTACCAAGTGTGGACCGTACAGTATCAGGGTACCAAGTGTGGACCTTACACTGTCAGGGTACCAAGTGTGGACCTTACAGTATCAGGGTACCAAGTGTGGACCTTACAGTATCAGGGTACCAAGTGTGGACCTTACAGTATCAGGGTACCAAGTGTGGACCTTACAGTATCAGGGTACCAAGTGTGGACCTTACAGTATCAGGGTACCAGGTGTGGACCTTACAGTATCAGGGTACCAAGTGTGGACCTTACAGTATCAGGGTACCAAGTGTGGACCTTACAGTATCAGGGTACCAAGTGTGGACCTTACACTGTCAGGGTACCAAGTGTGGACCTTACAGCATCAGGGTACCAAGTGTGGACCTTACAGCATCAGGGTACCAGGTGTGGACCTTACAGTATCAGGGTACCAAGTGTGGACCTTACAGTATCAGGGTACCAAGTGTGGACCTTACAGCATCAGGGTACCAAGTGTGGACCTTACAGCATCAGGGTACCAGGTGTGGACCTTACAGTATCAGGGTACCAAGTGTGGACCTTACAGTATCAGGGTACCAAGTGTGGACCTTACAGTATCAGGGTACCATGTGTGGACCTTACACTATCAGGGTACCAAGTGTGGACCTTACAGTATCAGGGTACCATGTGTGGACCTTGCAGTATCAGGGTACCAAGTGTGGACCTTACAGCATCAGGGTACCAAGTGTGGACCTTACAGCATCAGGGTACCAGGTGTGGACCTTACGGCTTTATGGAGAGTAAGGTCAGGGTGAAGGGACACACTGACCTTGTCCCTAACATTGAGGGAACTTAGCTAGTTTGACCTTGAACATTGTGACCTTTCTGTTAAGGACTAAGGTATTCTGGGTATTTGTACTTCCAGGGTTGATAGTGACCTTGTTGATAGTGACATTCCTGTTGATTATGACCTTCCTGCTGATAGTGACCTTGCTGTTGATAGTAACTCATGTTGGTAGTGACCTTGTTGATAGTGACCTTCCTGTTAGTAAATCCTGTTGAAAGTGACCTTCCTGTTGATAGTAACTCGTGTTGGTAGTGACCTTGTTGATAGTGACCTTCCTGTTGATAGTAAATCCTGTTGAAAGTGACCTTCCTGTTGATAGTAAATCCTGTTGAAAGTGACCTTCCTGTTGATAGTAACTCGTGTTGGTAGTGACTTTGTTGATAGTGACCTTCCTGTTGATAGTAAATCCTGTTGAAAGTGACCTTCCTGTTGATAGTGACCTTTATTTCTGTATTAATACATCTTAAAAATGTTTATTGTAATGGTCAGGTCACAGTTCCTGATAGTGACCTTGTAGTGGTCAGGTCACAGTTCCTGATAGTGACCTTGTAGTGGCCAGGTCACAGTTCCTGATAGTGACCTTGTAGTGGCCAGGTCACAGTTCCTGATAGTGACCTTGTAATGGTCAGGTCACAGTTCCTGATAGTGACCTTGTAATGGTCAGGTCACAGTTCCTGATAGTGACCTTGTAATGGTCAGGTCACAGTTCCTGATAGTGACCTTGTAATGGTCAGGTCACAGTTCCTGATAGTGACCTTGTGGTCAGGTCACAGCTCCTGATAGTGACCTTGTAATGGTCAGGTCACAGTTCCTGATAGTGACCTTGTAGTGGTCAGGTCACAGTTCCTGATAGTGACCTTGTAGTGGCCAGGTCACAGTTCCTGAGTGACCTTGTAATGGTCAGGTCACAGTTCCTGATAGTAATTTTGTAATGGTCAGGTCACAGTTCCTGATAGTGACCTTGTAGTGGTCAGGTCACAGTTCCTGATAGTGACCTTGTAGTGGTAAGGTCACAATTCCTGATAGTGACCTTGTGGTCGGGTCACAGTTCCTGATAATGACCTTGTGGTCGGGTCACAGTTCCTGATAGTGACCTTGTAGTGGTCAGGTCACAGTTCCTGATAGTGTCCTTGTAATGATCAGGTCACAGTTCCTGATAGTGACCTTGTGGTCAGGTCAGAGTTCATGATAGTGACTTTGTAGTGGTCAGGTCACAGTTCATGATAGTGACCTTGTAGTGGTCAGGTCACAGTTCCTGATAGTGTCATTGTAATGGTCAGGTCACAGTTCCTGATAGTGACCTTGTAGTGGCCAGGTCACAGTTCCTGATAGTGACCTTGTAGTGGTCAGGTCACAATTCCTGATAGTGACCTTGTCGGTCACAGTTCCTGATAGTGACCTTGTGGTCGGGTCTCAGTTCCTGATAGTGACCTTGTAATGGTCAGGTCACAGTTCCTGATAGTGACCTTGTAATGGTCAGGTCACAGTTCCTGATAGTGACCTTGTAATAGTCAGGTCACAGTTCCTGATAGTGACCTTGTGGTCAGGTCACAGTTCCTGATAGTGACCTTGTAGTAGTCAGGTCACAGTTCCTGATAGTGACCTTGTAGTGGCCAGGTCACAGTTCCTGATAGTGACCTTGTAATGGTCAGGTCACAGTTCCTGATAGTGACCTTGTAGTGGTCAGGTCACAGTTCCTGATAGTGACCTTGTAATGGTCAGGTCACAGTTCCTGATAGTGACCTTGTAGTGGTCAGGTCACAGTTCCTGATAGTGACCTTGTAGTGGCCAGGTCACAGTTCCTGATAGTGACCTTGTAATGGTCAGGTCACAGTTCCTGATAGTGACCTTGTAATACTCAGGTCACAGTTCCTGATAGTGACCTTGTAGTGGTCAGGTCACAGTTCCTAATAGTAACCTTGTACTCAGGTCACAGTTCCTGATAGTAATCTTGTAATGGTCAGGTCACAGTTCCTGATAGTGACCTTGTAGTGGTCAGGTCACAGTTCCTGATAGTGACCTTGTAGTGGTAAGGTCACAATTCCTGATAGTGACCTTGTGGTCGGGTCACAGTTCCTGATAATGACCTTGTGGTCGGGTCACAGTTCCTGATAGTGACCTTGTAGTGGTCAGGTCACAGTTCTTGATAGTGACCTTGTGGTCAGGTCAGAGTTCATGATAGTGACTTTGTAGTGGTCAGGTCACAGTTCATGATAGTGACCTTGTAGTGGTCAGGTCACAGTTCCTGATAGTGTCCTTGTAATGGTCAGGTCACAGTTCCTGATAGTGACCTTGTAGTGGCCAGGTCACAGTTCCTGATAGTGACCTTGTGGTCAGGTCACAATTCCTGATAGTGATCTTGTCGGTCACAGTTCCTCATAGTGACCTTGTGGTCGGGTCTCAGTTCCTGATAGTGACCTTGTAATGGTCAGGTCACAGTTCCTGATAGTGACCTTGTAATGGTCAGGTCACAGTTCCTGATAGTGACCTTGTAATAGTCAGGTCACAGTTCCTGATAGTGACCTTGTGGTCAGGTCACAGTTCCTGATAGTGACCTTGTAGTCAGGTCACAGTTCCTGATAGTGACCTTGTAGTGGCCAGGTCACAGTTCCTGATAGTGACCTTGTAATGGTCAGGTCACAGTTCCTGATAGTGACCTTGTAATGGTCAGGTCACAGTTCCTGATAGTGACCTTGTAGTGGTCAGGTCACAGTTCCTGATAGTGACCTTGTAGTGGCCAGGTCACAGTTCCTGATAGTGACCTTGTAATGGTCAGGTCACAGTTCCTGATAGTGACCTTGTAATAGTCAGGTCACAGTTCCTGATAGTGACCTTGTAGTGGTCAGGTCACAGTTCCTAATAGTAACCTTGTAGTCAGGTCACAGTTCCTGATAGTAATCTTGTAATGGTCAGGTCACAGTTCCTGATAGTGACCTTGTAATGGTCAGGTCACAGTTCTGGATAGTGACCTTGTAGTGGCCAGGTCACAGTTTCTGATAGTGACCTTGTGGTCAGGTCACAATTCCTGATAGTGACCTTGTGGTCGGGTCACAGTTCCTGATAGTGACCTTGTGGTCGGGTCACAGTTCCTGATAGTGACCTTGTGGTCGGGTCAGTTCCTGATAGTGACCTTGTAGTGGTCAGGTCACAGTTCATGATAGTGACCTTATAGTGGTCAGGTCACAGTTCATGATAGTGACCTTGTAGTGGTCAGGTCACAGTTCCTGATAGTGACCTTGTAATGGTCAGGTCACAGTTCCGGATAGTGACCTTGTAGTGGCCAGGTCACAGTTCCTGATAGTGACCTTGTGGTCAGGTCACAATTCCTGATAGTGACCTTGTGGTCGGGTCACAGTTCCTGATAGTGACCTTGTGGTCGGGTCACAGTTCCTGATAGTGACCTTGTAGTGGCCAGATCACAGTTCCTGATAGTGACCTTGTAGTGGTCAGGTCACAGTTCCTGATAGTGACCTTGTAGTGGTCAGGTCCCAATTCCTGATAGTGACCTTGTAGTGGTCAGGTCACAGTTCCTGTTAGTGACCTTGTAGTGGTCAGGTCACAGTTCCTGATAGTGACGTTGTAAAGGTCAGGTCACAGTTTCTGATAGTGACCTTGTAGTGGCCAGGTCACAGTTCCTGATAGTGACCAGGTCACAGTTCCTGATAGTGACCTTGTGCTTGCAGTTTACCTTCCCTGGTGTACACTGTTGTACTCTGGGTACACTAAATGTACAAGGAAATGTGTGGGTACAAGTTGACACACCTCAGCTTGTGTTTACATCCCTGAGATTGGTTCTTAGAGTGTACCTTTGTTTACTGTCTTGTATGGTGACATTGTAGGTAGATTGACCTTTCTGTGACGACATTGTAGGTAGATTGACCTTTCTGTGACGACATTGTAGGTAGATTGACCTTTCTGTGATGATATTGTAGGTAGATTGACCTTTCTGTGATGATATTGTACGTAGATTGACCTTTCTGTGACGACATTGTAGGTAGATTGACCTTTCTGTGATGACATTGTACGTAGATTGACCTTTCTGTGATGACATTGTACGTAGATTGACCTTTCTGTGACGACATTGTAGGTAGATTGACCTTTCTGTGATGATATTGTAGGTAGATTGACCTTTCTGTGAGGACATTGTAGGTAGATTGACCTTTCTGTGATGACATTGTAGGTAGATTGACCTTTCTGTGATGACATTGTGGGTAGATTGACCTTTCTGTGACATTGTAGGACCTTTGTGATGATATTGTAGGTAGATTGACCTTTCTGTGATATTGTAGGTAGATTGACCTTTCTGTGATGACGTAGGTAGATTGACCTTTCTGTGACATTGTAGGTAGATTGACCTTTCTCTGATGACATTGTAGGTAGATTGACCTTTCTGTGATATTGTAGGTAGATTGACCTTTCTGTGATGACATTGTAGGTAGATTGACCTTTCTGTGATATTGTAGGTAGATTGACCTTTCTGTGATGACATAAGAACATAAGAACATAAGAACGAAGGAACACTGCAGAAGGCCTACTGGCCCATGCGAGGCAGGTCCAAGTCTCCTACCGGCTTAAGCCAATGCACCCAACCTAGTCAGGTCAGGTCACATTGACTTAAGGGAGGAACACGGCAACCGACCTGGTAGCACAAGCTATCAGGTCTAACTCACACCCACCCACATCCACTCATGTATTTATCCAACCTATTTTTAAAGCTACACAACGTTCTGGCCTCTATAACGGTACTTGGGAGTTTGTTCCACTCATCCACAACTCTATTACCAAACCAGTACTTTCCTATATCCTTCCTGAATCTGAATTTTTCCAACTTAAAACCATTGCTGCGAGTCCTGTCTAGGCTAGATATTTTCAGCACACTATTTACATCCCCTTTATTTATTCCTGTCTTCCAGTTATACACCTCAATCATATCCCCCCTAATTCTACGTCTTTCTAGAGAGTGCAGATTCAGGGCCCTTAGTCTATCCTCATAGGGAAGGTTTCTGTGATATTGTAGGTAGATTGACCTTTCTGTGATGACGTAGGTAGATTGACCTTTGTGTGACATTGTAGGTAGATTGACCTTTCTCTGATGACATTGTAGGTAGATTGACCTTTCTGTGATGACATTGTAGGTAGATTGACCTTTCTGTGACGACATTGTAGGTAGATTGACCTTTCTGTGATGACATTGTAGGTAGATTGACCTTTCTGTGATGACATTGTAGGTAGATTGACCTTTCTGTGACGACATTGTAGGTAGATTGACCTTTCTGTGATGACATTGTAGGTAGATTGACCTTTCTGTGATGACATTGTAGGTAGATTGACCTTTCTGTGATGACATTGTAGGTAGATTGACCTTTCTGTGATGACATTGTAGGTAGATTGACCTTTCTGTGATGACATTGTAGGTAGATTGATCTTTCTGTGATGACATTGTAGGTAGATTGATCTTTCTGTGATGACATTGTAGGTAGATTGACCTTTCTGTGATGACATTGTAGGTAGATTGACCTTTCTGTGATGACATTGTAGGTAGATTGACCTTTCTGTGATGACATTGTAGGTAGATTGACCTTTCTGTGATGACATTGTAGGTAGATTGACCTTTCTGTGATGACATTGTAGGTAGATTGACCTTTCTGTGATGACATTGTAGGTAGATTGACCTTTCTGTGATGACATTGTAGGTAGATTGGCCTTTCTGTGATGACATTGTAGGTAGATTGACCTTTCTGTGATGACATTGTAGGTAGATTGACCTTTCTGTGATGACGTTGTAGGTAGATTGACCTTTCTGTGATGACATTGTAGGTAGATTGACCTTTCTGTGATGACATTGTAGGTAGATTGACCTTTCTGTGATGACATTGTAGGTAGATTGACCTTTCTGTGATGACATTGTAGGTAGATTGACCTTTCTGTGATGACATTATACGGACCTTGTATAATGTGACATGGTACCTAAATGCTCCTACCTCTCAGGTGAGTCAGTCACCTGGTTTGTGAGTCAGTCACCTGGTTTGTGAGTCAGTCACCTGGTTTGTGAGTCAGTCACCTGGTTTGTGAGTCAGTCACCTGGTTTGTGAGTCAGTCACCTTGTTTGTGAGTCAGTCACCTTGTTTGTGAGTCAGTCACCTTGTTTGTGAGTCAGTCACCTTGTTTGTGAGTCAGTCACCTTGTTTGTGAGTCAGTCACCTTGTTTGTGAGTCAGTCACCTTGTTTGTGAGTCAGTCACCTTGTTTGTGAGTCAGTCACCTGGCGTGAGTCAGTCACCTGGCGTGAGTCAGTCACCTGGCGTGAGTCAGTCACCTGGCGTGAGTCAGTCACCTGGCGTGAGTCAGTCACCTGGCGTGAGTCAGTCACCTGGCAGGCGAGAAATCAATCTTGATGATAGTGGAGTCAACTGGTGGCTCTACCTGTTCCAGCGTGGTCATGGGGAACGTAATCATATTCACCTGGAATCCAATACTTTTGGCCTCCTGTCCACTTGCCTATCCTCTATCCCCCTTTCATCCTATCTCCACTTGCATCCACGTCTTATTGTTCACCTGAAGGGCCAGGCAGGTTGTTAGTGCCAGTGCTATGCATTTTAATTGCTGATTTTCTGGTTTCCGTTAGTGCTGTTGGGGTGACATTGTCTTCCACTACTCTCTTGTGCTATCTTTATTTTCTTACACTCTTACCCACCTCTTTCTTGGCTCCTTTCCTGTTCCTGTGAATCTATCCCTGTCATCCTTCCTGTTCTTCTGTATCCCCTCCCTTTATCCTCATCCTACTATCCTCTAATGCCCTACAAGGTACTCTAAGCTTCTCAAAATCATCCGAAATTTAGATAATTTGAAATTCTTTGAAATATTTAGCTTTTGTGAACATTGATACCAATATTTCTGCTCCTGTTGTCTAGATATTGCAATGGTGGTGGATACTGTGTCCTGATGGTGGTAGGTGGATCGTGTATACCGATGGTGGTAGACACCGTGTACCGATGGTGGTAGACACCGTGTACCGATGGTGGTAGACACCGTGTACCAATGGTGGTGATGGACTCGGTGTACCGCGGTGGTAGTCTGGGTATACGAGAACACAGACGGAGGTTTCGGGTTGTTTACAGTTGAAACCGTGGTTTCCGGAGGCATCAGAGCCATTGGGGAGGCTTCTGGAAGCATCACAGCCATAGGGGAAGGCTTCTGGAGGCCACGCAGCCACAGGGGAAGGCTTCTGGAGGCCACGCAGCCACAGGGGAAGGCTTCCAGGGGCTTCCTGCTTCCTCACAAGCACAGGGAAGATTTGCAGAAACTTCCTGCTTCATCACAGCTACAGGAAGGCTTCCAGAGGCCTCGAATCCACAAGGGAAAGCATCCAGAGGCTTGCTGCTTCATCACAGCCACAGAGAAGGCTTCCTCCTTTCTCAGTCACAGGGAAGGCTTCCAGAGGCCTCACGACCAAAGAGAAGGTTCCTTGAGGCTTCCAGGGACTTCCTGCTTCCTCAGAACCACTGGGAAGGCTTCCAGGGGCTTCAGAGCCACAGGGAAGGCTTCCAGAGGCCTCGAAGCCACAGGGAAGGCTTCCAGAGGCCTAAGAGCCACAGGGAAGGCTTCCAGTGGCTTGGTACTTGCTGACAGCCACTGGATAAGATGTTCGCTTGCTTCGGGCTTAAAGCCAGACACAAAAGACTGTCACCAGCCCAGTCTGAGGTGGAACTGTGCACTCCACTGACTGGTTCACCACGCAGTACACCCGTGCACCGTACACCACACGGTACGCCCCTCCCCAGGCGTGCCTCCTTCAGGAGAAAGAAGAATAAGAGACCTTCGGAAGTACACAACTTTGACTGTAAGTAATAAACTAATATATTTTCTAATGTTAAAACCATTCTGAGTAATACAGTACTGTATTTTCTGTTATATATATATATATATATATATATATATATATATATATATATATATATATATATAAATATAAATATATATATATAGCTGTGTGTGTGTGTGTGTGTGTATGTATCACAGGATACAAAATAGAAAACAACCACAGGGGGAGTTAAATAAAACCTCTAGGCCTTTCGTGTTGCAATGAAACCATCATCAGGAGCTTGCAATGTTGCTGACAGTTCAGGAAGGTCCTTGAATTATATGCAACCTTATAAAGTGATTTTGTTGCAATGTGTTGTGTTTATGGGCAGTGCGTGCCCCTTGCCTACCCTGAGGGGCAGGGTGGTAGTGTAGACGTTCGTAGACGTCTGGGTACGTTGGTAAGTGACGTATAACGTCACCTGTGGAGGGTGTGGACGATATATATAGCTGGTGACATGAGATGCTTGCGGAGGCTGTTCCACTCATCTCCCACTCATCTCCCACCCACTGTACTCCCACCTTGATAGTGTAAGTGTTGCTGCACCTCTCTCATAACCCACCCCCCTCTCAGAACCCACCCTTATAGCGCCCACACCTCTCAACCCACCCATGTCACGACTCTTCCTCTCTCAACCTAGACAGTATTACGACCCACCTCTCTCTCTCTCCTGCCCACCTCTCTCTCTCTCCTGCCCACCTCTCTCTCTCTCCTGCCCACCTCTCTCTCTCTCCTGCCCACCTCTCTCTCTCTCCTGCCCACCTCTCTCTCTCTCCTGCCCACCTCTCTCTCTCTCCTGCCCACCTCTCTCTCTCTCTCCTGCCCACCTCTCTCTCTCTCTCCTGCCCACCTCTCTCTCTCTCTCCTGCCCACCTCTCTCTCTTGCCCACCTCTCTCTCTCTCCTGCCCACCTCTCTCCTGCCCACCTCTCTCTCTCCTCTCGCCCACCTCTCCTCTCCTCTGCCCACTCCTCTCTCTCTCCTGCCCACTCCTCTCTCTCTCCTCTCCTCCCTCCTGCCCACCTCTCTCTCCTCTCCACCTCCCTCTCTCTCTCTCCTCACCCACCTCTCTCTCTCCCACTCCCACCTCTCTCCTGCCCCTCTCTCTCTCTCCTGCCCACCTCTCTCTCCTCTCCTCGCCCACCTCTCTCTCCTCTCCTGCCCACCTCTCTCTCTCCTCCTGCCCACCTCTCTCTCCTCCTGCCCACCCTCTCTCTCCTGCCCATCTCTCTTTCTCCTGCCCACCTCTCTCTTTCTCCTGCCCACCTCTCTCTTTCTCCTGCCCACCTCTCTCTTTCTCCTGCCCACCTCTCTCTATCCTCCTGCCCACCTCTCTCTGCCCACTCTCCTCTCTCTCTGCCCACCTCTCTCTCTCTCTCTCCCTCCTCTCTCCTGCCCTCCTGCCCACCTTCCTCCCTCCTGCCCACCTGTCTCCCTCCTGCCCACCTGTCTCCCTCCTGCCCACCTCTCTCTCTCTCCTGCCCACCTCTCTCTCTCCTGCCCACCTCTCTCTCTCCTGCCCACCTCTCTCTCTCTCTCTCCTCCCCACCTGTCTCTCTCTTCTGCCCACCTCTCTCTCTCTCCTACCCACCTGTCTCTCTCTCCTGCCCACCTCTCTCTCTCTCCTGCCCACCTCTCTCTCTCTCTCTCCTGCACACCTCTCTCTCTCCTGCCCACCTCTCTCTCTCCAGCCCACCTCTCTCTCTCTCTGCCCACCTCTCTCCTCCCTCTCCCACCTCTCTCTCTACCCACCTCCTCTCTCTCCTATCCTCTCTCCCACCTACCCACCTCTCTCTCCTCCCTACCCTCACCTCTCTCTCCCTGCCCACTCCTCCTCTCCTCCCTCCCACCTCCTCTCTCTCCTGCCCCACCTCTCTCTCCCACCTCCTCTCTCTCTCTGCCCTCCTACTCCTCTCCTCTCTCCTGCCCACCTCTCTCTCCTGCCCACCTCTCTCTCTCTCCTGCCCACCTCTCTCTCCTGCCCAACTCTCTCTCTCTCTCTCTCTCTCTCTCTCTGTCTGTCTGTCTGTCTGTCTGTCTGTCTGTCTGTCTCTCTCTCTCTCTCTCTCTCTCTCTCTCTCTCTCTCTCTCTCTCTCTCTCTCTCTCTCTCTCTCTCTCTCTCTCTCTCGAGGTTTACTGTGAAGAATGATGGGGAGTGTAGGATGGTAGGAGAGCCTTGTGGTTTACTATGGTGGTACTGGTCTTGAGTTAAAGTGGGTTAATGTAGGTGTGTTGACCTGAGGGAGTCTCAGGTGGGTTGTCTCGGTGGGTGGGTGAGGGTAGTGACCTTTCAAGTGGGTGGGTGGGTTGTGTAGGTGGGGGTGGGTCAGTGAATGGGTGGGTGGGTTGGGTGTGTGGGGTGGGGTCAATGAGTGAGTGGGCGGGAGTCAGTAAATGGGTGTTTAGGTGGGTGGGTGGGTTGTGTAGGTGGGGGTGGGTCAGTGAGTGGGTGGGTGGGTCAGTAAATGGGTGTTTAGGTGGGTGGGTGGGTGGGTGGTGGGGTAGGTGGGGGTGGGTGGGTAGTATGGGAGGGTGGGTGGGTCTGTAAATGGGTGTTCTAGTGATGGTGGCTGGGTGTTTAGGTGGGCGGGTGTTTTGGACATTATAATTGTCATTATTATTACTTAGGCCTATTTTACTTAGAAAATTGTACTCTAGGCCTAATTATGAATATTAATCAGGGGGCCGCGACCCCCCACTTTGAGAACCCTGAATATATACGAAATATCGTAGAAAATGGGTCTTTGGGTCCTGGAAATGTGAACGATAGAGATTATAATCTCTTCCAGTTCCTCGGATCAAACCAGGGGCGCCAGGGAGTCTTGTGAGGTGGGGTGGGGAGGGGGAGCAGGGGGGAGGGGGAGCAGGGGGTAGGGGGGAGGGGAAATTGTGTGTCTTAGCCAGGAAAAGTTATTGTAATGGTGTAAAAAAAGGGGGAGGGAGGGGTGTTTGGGGAGGTTAGGGGAGGGGTGAGAGGGGAGGGGAGGGTGAGAGGGGAGGGGTGTGAGTGAGAGAGAGGTAGGTGTGAGAGGAGGGAGGTGTGAAGAGGAGGGAGGGGGTGTGTGAGAGGAGGGTGTGTGAGAGGGAGGGTGTGTGAGAGAGGGAGGTGTGTGAGAGGAGGGTGTGTGAGAGAGGAGGTGAAGAGAGGAGTGTGAGAGGGGAGGGTGTGTGAGAGGGAGGTGTGTGTGAGAGGGATAGTGTGGAGAGTGAGGAGGTGTGTGAGAGGGAGGAGGGTGTGTGAGAGGGAGGGTGTGTGAGAGGAAGTGTGAGGGAGGGTGTGAGAGGGAGGTGTGAGAGAGGAGGGTGTGAGAGAGGGAGTGTGAGAGAGGGAGGTGTGAAGAGAGAGGGTGGAGAGAGGAGGGGTGTGTGAGAGAGGGAGGGTGTGTGAGGGAGGGAGGGGGTGTGTAGAGGGAGGGAGGGGGTGTGAGGAGAGGAGGGAGGGTGTGTGAGAGGAGGGAGGGTGAGAGAGAGGTGAGTGAGAGAGGAGGATATGTGAGAGGGAGGAGTGTGAGAGAGGAGGTGTGTGTGAGAGGGAGGTGTGTGAGAGGAGGTGTGTGAGAGAGGAGGGTGTGTGAGAGGAGGGTGTGAGAGAGGGAGGAGGAGGGGAGGTGTGAGAGGAGGGTGTGTGAGAGGAGGAGGTGTGAGAGAGGGAGGGTGGTGTGAGAGAGGGAGGGTGTGTGTGAGAGGGGAGGGTGTGTGAGAGGGAGGGGAGGGTGTGAGAGGAGGGTGGGGGTGTGAGAGAGGAGGGTGAGAGAGGGAGGTGAGAGAGGGAGGGGAGGTGTGAGAGGAGGGTGGAGAGAGTGGGGAGAGAGAGAGGTGTGAGAGAGGAGGGTGTGTGGAGAGAGGGTGTGTGAGAGAGGGAGGGTGTGTGAGAGAGAGGAGTGTGTGAGAGAGAGTGTGTGAGAGAGGAGGGTGTGTGAGAGAGGATGTGTGAGAGGAGGGAGGGTGTGTGAGAGAGGAGGTGTGAGAGAGAGGAGGGTGGGGTGTGAGAGAGGGAGGTGTGAGAGAGGGAGGGTGTGAGAGAGGAGGGTGGTGTGAGAGGGAGGGTGTGTGAGAGAGGAGGGGTGTGAGAGAGAGGGAGGGTGTGTGAGAGAGGAGGGTGTGAGAGAGGAGGGGTGAGTGTGGAGAGGAGGAGGTGTGTGAGAGGGGAGGGTGTGTGAGAGGAGGAGGGTGAGAGGAGGGTGTGTGAGAGGGGAGGGAGGGAGTGTGGTGAGAGAGGGAGGGTGTGAGAGAGGAGGGTGTGAGAGAGAGGGAGGGGTGAGTGTGAGGGAGGTGGGGAGAGAGAGGAGTGAGAGGGAGGTGTGAGGAGGGAGGAGGGTGAGGTGTGAGAGGAGGGAGGGTGTGAGAGAGGAGGGGAGGGAGAGGGTGTGAGAGGAGGAGTGAGAGAGGAGGGAGTGTAGAGAGGAGGTGTGTGAGGGAGGGTGTGAGAGAGGAGGGTGTGAGAGAGGAGGTGTGTGAGAGAGGGAGGGTGTGTGAGGAGAGAGGGAGGGGGTGTGTGAGAGAGGGAGGGTGTGTGAGAGAGGGAGGGTGTGTGAGAGGGAGGGTGTGTGAGAGGGAGGGGAGTGTAGAGAGGAGGTGTGAGAGAGGAGGGTGCTGAGAGAGGGAGGTGTGAGAGAGGGAGGGTGTTGAGAGGGAGGGTGTGAGAGGGAGGAGGGTGTGAGAGAGGGAGGGGTGTGTGAGAGGGAGGTGGTGAGAGGAGGAGGTGGAGGGAGGAGGTGTGAGAGGAGGAGTGTGAGAGGGAGGGGGAGGGGGTGTGAGGAGAGGGAGGAGAGAGGAGGGTGAGAGAGGGAGGGTGAGAGAGGGTGGAGAGAGGGAGGTGTGTGAGAGAGGGAGGTGTGAGAGAGGGTGGGTGTGAGAGGAGGGAGGGTGTGTGAGAGAGGAGTGTGAGAGAGGGTGAGAGAGGAGGGTGTGTGTGAGAGGGAGGGTGTGTGAGAGGGAGGAGGGTGTGAGAGAGGGAGGGGGTGAGAGAGGGAGGGGGTGTGAGAGAGGAGGTGTGTGAGAGGGTGAGGGAGGGTGTGTGAGAGAGGGTGGTGTGAGAGGGAGGAGGGGGTGTGAGAGGGAGGAGGGTGTGAGAGAGGGAGGTGTGATGAGGAGGTGGGTGAGAGAGGTGTGAGAGAGGAGGGTGTGAGAGAGGGAGTGTGAGAGAGGGAGGTGTGTGAGAGAGGGAGGGTGTGAGAGAGGGGAGGTGTGTGAGAGAGGGAGGGAGGTGAGAGAGGAGGTGAGAGGAGGAGGTGAGAGAGGAGGGTGTGAGAGAGGGAGGGGGTGTGAGAGAGGGAGGGTGGGGGTGTGAGAGAGGGAGGGGTGTGAGAGTAGGGGTGAGAGAGGGAGGGTGTGAGAGGAGGAGGGGTGTGTGAGAGAGGGGAGGGGGTGTGTGAGAGGGAGGTGTGAGAGAGGGAGGGTGTAGTGAGAGAGGGAGGGGGTGTGTGAGAGAGGAGGGGTGTGAGAGAGGGAGGTGAGATGAGAGGAGGGTGTGTGTAGAGAGGGAGGGGTGTGTGAGAGAGGTGTGTGAGAGAGGGAGGGGTGAGAGGGAGGTGGGGTGAGAGAGGGAGGTGTGTGTGAGAGGGAGGGTGTGTGAGAGAGGGAGGTGTGAGAGGGAGGGTGTGAGAGAGGGAGGGTGTGAGAGGAGGTGTGTGAGAGGGAGGGTGGTGTGTGAGAGGGAGGGTGTGTGTGAGAGAGGGAGGGGGGTGTGAGAGGAGGGTGTGTGTGAGAGGGAGGGGCAGAGAGAGGGAGGGGTGTGAGAGGGGGAGGTGTGTGAGGAGGGTGAGAGATGGAGTGTGAGAGGAGGGGTGGTGGAGAATGAGAGAGGAGGGTGTGAGAGGAGGGTGTGAGGAGAGGGAGGGGTGTGTGAGAGGAGGGTGTGAGAGAGGGGAGGTGTGAGAGGGAGGTGGTGTGAGAGAGGGAGGGTGTGAGAGAGGGTGGGGTGTGAGAGAGGAGGGGTGTGAGAGGGAGGGTGTGAGAGAGGGGAGGGGTGTGTGAGAGAGGGAGGTGTGAGAGAGGGAGGTGTGAGAGAGGGTGGGGGTGAGAGAGGGAGGGTGTGTGAGAGAGGGAGGGTGTGTGAGAGAGGGAGGTGTGAGAGGGAGGGGTGTGTGAGAGGAGGTGAGAGAGGGGAGGGGGTGTGTGAGAGGGGAGGAGGGTGAGAGAGGGAGGGGTGTGTGAGAGAGGAGGTGTGAGAGGGAGGTGTGTGAGAGGAGGGGTGGGGGTGAGAGGAGAGAGGAGGTGTGAGGAGGGAGGGGTGTTAGAGAGGAGGTGTGAGAGAGGAGGGTGAGAGGGGAGTGAGTGAGAGAGGAGGGGTGTGAGAGAGGTGTGTGAGAGGAGGGTGTGAGAGAGGGAGGGTGAGAGAGGGAGGTGTGAGAGAGGGAGGGGTGTGAGAGGGAGGGGTGAGAGAGAGGGTGTGAGAGAGTGTGAGAGAGGAGGTGTGAGAGGGGAGGGGGTGTGAGAGGAGGGGTGTGTGAGAGGGAGGGGTGTGAGGAGGGGGAGTGAGAGAGGGGGAGTGTGAGAGGGAGGGTGTGTGAGAGGAGGGTGGGTGTGAGAGAGGGAGGTGATGAGAGGGGGTGTGTGAGGGAGGGGAGGAGGTGTGTGAGAGAGGGAGGGGGGTGAGAGAGGGGAGGGTGTGAGAGAGGGAGGGGTGTGGAGAGGAGGAGGTGTGAGAGAGGAGGCAGTGAGAGAGGGTGTGGAGAGAGGGAGGGTGTGAGAGAGGGAGGGGGTGAGAGAGGGGTGAGAGGGAGGGTGTGAGAGAGGGGAGGGGTGTGTGAGAGGGAGGGGTGTGTGAGAGAGGGTGTGAGAGGAGGGTGTGGTGAGAGGGAGGGGTGTAGAGAGGAGAGAGGGGGTGTAGTGAGAGGGAGGGTGTGTGAGAGGGAGGGTGGTGTGAGAGGGAGGGTGTGTGAGAGGAGGGAGGGGTGTGTGTGAGAGGGAGGGCGTGTGAGAGAGGAGGGGTGAGAGTGGGAGGGCGTGTGAGAGAGGAGGGAGTGAGGAGGGGTGGAGAGGGAGGGCGTGAGAGGGGAGGGTGTGAGAGAGGAGGGTGTGAGAGAGAGGAGGGGTGTGAGAGAGGAGGGTGTGAGAGAGGGAGGGGTGTGTGAGAGGGGAGGGAGGGTGTGAGAGGGAGGAGGGTGTGAGAGGGAGGGAGGGGCGTGTGAGAGGGAGGGGGTGTGAGGGAGGGAGGGGGTGAGAGAGGGAGGGGTGTGAGAGAGGGAGGGGGTGTGAGATGGGAGGTGTGAGAGAGGAGGGGTGTGAGGGAGGGCGAGAGAGGGAGGGGTGTGAGAGAGGGAGGGGTGTGTGAGAGGAGGGGTGAGAGGAGGGTGGTGAGAGAGGGAGGGGTGTGAGAGGAGGCGTGTGAGAGAGGAGGGGTGTGAGAGGGAGGGCGTGTGGGAGAGAGGGAGGGCGTGAGAGAGAGGGTGGGGGTGAGAGAGAGGCGTGTGTGAGAGGGGAGGGAGGGGTGTGAGAGAGAGGTGTGAGAGGAGGGTGTGAGAGGAGGCGTGTGAGAGAGGGAGGGGAGGAGAGAGGGAGGGTGTGTGAGAGGGGAGGGCGTAGTGAGAGGGGTAGGTGTGAGAGAGGAGGGTGTGTGAGAGGAGGGGGTGTGTGGAGAGAGGAAGGGGAGGGGTGTGAGAGAGGGAGGGGTGTGTAGAGAGGGAGGGTGTGTGTGAGAGGGAGGGTGTGTGTGAGAGGGAGTGAGAGGGGAGGTGTGAGAGGGAGGGGTGTGTGAGAGGGAGGGGTGTGTGAGAGAGGTGTGAAGAGGGGTGAGAGAGGAGGAGTGAGAGGAGGGTGTGTGAGAGAGGAGGGTGAGAGAGGAGGGAGTGTGTAGAGAGAGAGGGTGTGTGAGAGAGGAGGGTGTGAGAGGAGGGAGGGGTGTGTGAGAGAGGCGGGTGTGAGAGGAGGTGAGAGAGGAGGTGTGTGAGAGAGGGAGTGTGAGAGAGGGAGGGTGTGTGAGAGGAGGGTGTGTGAGAGGGGAGGTGTGTGAGAGAGGGTGTGTGAGAGAGGAGGAGGGGTGAGAGAGGGAGGGTGTGTGTGAGAGGAGGCGTGTGAGAGGAGGGGTGTGTGTGAGAGGAGGGTGTGTGAGAGAGGGAGGTGTGAGAGGGAGGGAGGGGGTGTGAGAGAGAGGGCGGGTGTGAGAGAGAGAGTGAGGAGGTGTGTGAGTGGAGAGGAGGGTGTGTGAGAGGGAGGGAGTGTGTGAGAGAGGAGGGTGTGAGAGAGGGAGGTGTGCGGGGAGAGGGAGGGTGTGTGAGAGAGGGAGGGTGTGTGAGAGAGGGAGGGTGTGTGAGAGAGGGCGGGGGTGGGTGTGAGAGAGGGAGGGCGTGTGAGAGAGGGAGGGGGTGTGTGAGAGGGAGGTGTGAGAGAGGGCGGAGTGTGAGAGAGGGAGGGTGTGTGAGAGAGGGAGGTGAGAGAGGGAGTGTGAGAGAGGGGAGGCGTGAGAGAGGGAGGGTGTGTGAGAGAGGGAGGGTGTGTGTGAGAGGAGGTGTGGTGAGAGGAGTGTGTGAGAGGAGGTGTGAGAGGAGGTGTGTGAGAGGAGGGACGTGTAGAGAGGGAGGTGTGTGAGAGGGAGGAGGCGGGAGAGAGAGGGAGGTTGTGAGAGAGGGAGGGTAGGGATGTAGAGACAGCAGTGGGAGGGTGTGAGAGAGGGAGGGTAGTGTGAGAGAGGAGTGTGTGAGGGTGTGAGAGGGAGGTGTGTGAGAGGAGGCGTGTGAGAGAGGAGGTGTGAGAGAGAGGGAGTGTGTGAGAGGAGGGGGGTGTGAGAGAGGGAGGGTGTGAGAGTGTGAGAGAGGAGGGGTGAGGGGGAGAGGGAGGGGGTGTGGAGAGAGGGAGGTGTGTGAGAGGGTGTGTGTGAGAGAGGGTGGAGTGTGAGGAGGGTGGGTGTGAGAGGGGAGGTGTGTGAGAGAGGTGGCAGTAGGAGGGAGGGTGTGTGATGAGAGGAGGTGTGTGTGAGAGGGAGGTTGTGTGTGAGAGAGGAGGTGAGAGAGGGAGGGTGTGAGAGAGGGAGGGGTGTGTGTGAGAGGAGGGTGTGTGGAGAGGGAGGGTGTGTGAGAGGAGGAGGGTGTGTGAGAGGAGGGGTGTGTGAGAGAGGTGGGTGTGAAGAGAGGAGGGAGGGGTGTGTAGAGAGGGAGGGGGTGTGGAGAGGGAGGGGCGTGTGAGAGAGGGGAGGGAGTGTGAGAGAGGGAGGGTGTGTGTGAGAGGGAAGGGTGGTGTGTGTGAGAGGGAGGGCGTGTGAGAGAGGGAGGGTGTGTGAGAGAGGGAGGGCGTGTGAGAGAGGGAGGGTGTGTGTGAGAGGGAGGGTGTGTGAGAGAGGGAGGGTGTGTGAGAGAGGGAGGGGGTGTGTGAGAGGGAGGGTGTGTGAGAGAGGGAGGGTGTGTGAGAGAGGGAGGGTGTGTGTGAGAGAGGGAGGGTGTGTGTGAGAGAGGGAGGGGGTGTGTGAGAGAGGGAGGGGGTGTGTGAGAGAGGGAGGGGGTGTGTGAGAGAGGGAGGGTGTGTGTGAGAGAGGGAGGGGGTGTGAGAGAGGGAGGGCGTGTGTGAGAGGGAGGGGGTGTGTGAGAGAGGGAGGGGGTGTGTGAGAGAGGGTGGGGGTGTGTGAGAGGGAGGGGGTGTGAGAGAGGGAGGGGGTGTGTGAGAGAGGGAGGGGGTGTGTGAGAGAGGGAGGGGGTGTGTGAGAGAGGGAGGGGGTGTGTGAGAGAGGGAGGGGGGTGTGTGAGAGAGGGCGGGGGTGTGTGAGAGGGAGGGCGTGTGAGAGAGGGAGGGGTGTGAGAGAGGGAGGGGGTGTGTGAGAGGGAGGGGGTGTGTGAGAGAGGGGTGTGAGAGTGGGAGGGTGTGTGAGAGAGGGAGGGGGTGTGTGAGAGAGGGGTGTGAGAGTGGGAGGGGGTGTGTGAGAGAGGGGTGTGAGAGTGGGAGGGGGTGTGTGAGAGAGGGGTGTGAGAGTGGGAGGGGGTGTGTGAGAGAGGGAGGGGGTGTGTGAGAGAGGGAGGGGGTGTGTGAGAGAGGGAGGGGGGTGTGTGAGAGAGGGAGGGGTGTGAGAGAGGGAGGGGGTGTGTGAGAAGGGAGGGGGTGTGTGAGAGAGGGAGGGGGTGTGTGAGAGAGGGAGGGAGGGTGTGTGAGAGAGGGAGGGGGTGTGTGAGAGAGGGAGGGCGTGTGAGAGAGGGAGGGGGTGTGTGAGAGAGGGAGGGCGTGTGAGAGAGGGAGGGGGTGTGTGAGAGAGGGAGGGCGTGTGAGAGAGGGAGGGTGTGTGTGAGAGAGGGAGGGGGGGGTGTGAGAGCGGGCGGGGGGGTGTGAGAGAGGGAGGGGGTGTGTGAGAGAGGGAGGGGGGTGTGTGAGAGAGGAGTGTGAGAGAGGGAGGGGGTGAGAGAGGGAGGGGGTGTGTGGGAGACGGGTGTGAGAGTGGGAGGGTGTGTGAGAGAGGGGTGTGAGAGTGGGAGGGGGTGTGTGAGAGAGGGGTGTGAGAGTGGTAGGGGGTGTGTGAGAGACGGGTGTGAGAGTGGGAGGGTGTGTGAGAGACGGGTGTGAGAGTGGGAGGGTGTGTGAGAGAGGGAGGGGGTTTGTGAGAGAGGGAGGGGGTGTGAGAGAGGGAGGGGGTGTGTGTGAGTGGGGTGTGAGAGTGGAAGGGGGTGTGTGTGAGAGGGGTGTGAGAGTGGGAGGGGGGTGAGAGAGGGAGGGGGGGTGTGAGAGAGGGAGGGGGTGTGTGAGAGAGGGGTGTGAGAGAGGGAGGGGGTGTGTGAGAGAGGGGTGTGAGAGTGGGAGGGGGGTGAGAGAGGGAGGGTGTGTGTGAGAGAGGGGTGTGAGAGAGGGAGGGGGTGTGTGAGAGGGAGTGGGTGTGTGAGAGAGGGAGGGGGTGTGTGAGGGAGGGGGTGTGTGAGAGAGGGAGGGGGGTGTGAGAGAGGGAGAGAGGGTGTGAGGGAGGGGGGTGTGAGAGAGGGAGGGAGGTGTGAGAGAGGGAGGGGGGGTGTGAGAGGGGAGGGGGGTGTGTGAGAGAGGGAGGGAGGTGTGTGAGAGAGGGAGGGGATGTGAGAGAGGGACGGGGGTGTGAGAAAGGGAGGGGTGTGTGAGGGAAGGAGGGGGTGTGTGAGAGAGGGAGGGGGTGTGTGTGAGAGAGAGAGGGGGAGAGAGAGAGAGAGAAAGGGAGGGTGTGTGTGTGTGTGTGAGAGAGAGAGAGAGAGAGAGAGAGAGGGGGGGTCTCAGAAGGTACTGAACAGTTGTCGCTAAGGGCTGCTTGCTACCCCCTCACCCCTTCACCCACTAACCCCTCGCCCCCTAACCCCTCACCCCCTAACCCCTCACCCCCACCTAGTTCAATTGTTTGCGCATCGTGACTGTCAGTGCGGCTTACCACTGTGTTAAACCTCCACCACTGTGGAACCTACAACAGGGCGATATACCTGGAGTTTCAGGGGGTCAGCGCCCCCGCGGCCCGGTCTGAGACCAGGTCTTGTATAAGATATGACCAGTCATTTGGTATACAATGTTAACTGTTTGGCCAGTTAAGATACGTCGTGGTAGCAGGTAACAACAGTGGTAGTGGTACCAGGTCTTAATAACAGCACTGGTAGTGGTACCAGGTCTTAATAACAGCACTGGTAGTGGTACCAGGTCTTAATAACAGCAGTGGTAGTGGTACCAGGTCTTAACAGCACTGGTAGTGGTACCAGGTCTTAACAGCAGTGGTAGTGGTACCAGGTCTTAATAACAGCAGTGGTAGTGGTACCAGGTCTTAATAACAGCAGTGGTAGTGGTACCAGGTCTTAACAGCACTGGTAGTGGTACCAGGTCTTAACAGCAGTGGTAGTGGTACCAGGTCTTAACAGCAGTGGTAGTGGTACCAGGTCTTAATAACAGCACTGGTAGTGGTACCAGGTCTTAATAACAGCAGTGATAGTGGTACCAGGTCTTAATAACAGCACTGGTAGTGGTACCAGGTCTTAACAGCACTGGTAGTGGTACCAGGTCTTAACAGCAGTGGTAGTGGTACCAGGTCTTAACAGCAGTGGTAGTGGTACCAGTTCTTAACAGCACTGGTAGTGGTACCAGGTCTTAACAGCAGTGGTAGTGGTACCAGGTCTTAACAGCAGTGGTAGTGGTACCAGTTCTTAATAACAGCACTGGTAGTGGTACCAGGTCTTTATAACAGCAGTGATAGTGGTACCAGGTCTTAACAGCACTGGTAGTGGTACCAGGTCTTAACAGCACTGGTAATGGTACCAGGTCTTAACAGCACTGGTAGTGGTACCAGTTCTTAATAACAGCACTGGTAGTGGTACCAGGTCTTAACAGCAGTGGTAGTGGTACCAGGTCTTAACAGCACTGGTAGTGGTACCAGGTCTTAACAGCAGTGGTAGTGGTACCAGGTCTTAATAACAGCACTGGTAGTGGTACCAGGTCTTAATAACAGCACTGGTAGTGGTACCAGGTCTTAATAACAGCACTGATCCTGGTACCAGGTTTTAACAGCACTGATCGTGGTACCAGGTCCCATTAACATCACTGGTAGTGGTACCATGTCTTAACAGCAGTGGTAGTGGTACGAGGTCCCAATAACAGCACTGGTCGTGATACCAGGTCCCAATAACAGCACTGGTCGTGGTACCAGGTCCCGATAACAGCACTGGTCGTGATACCAGGTCCCAATAACCACTGGTCGTGATACCAGATCCCAATAACGGCACTGGTCGTGATACCAGGTCCCAATAACGGCACTGGTCGTGATACCAGGTCCCAATAAGAGCACTGGTCGTGATACCAGGTCCCAATAGCGGCACTGGTCGTGATACCAGGTCCCAATAAGAGCACTGGTCGTGATACCAGATCCCAATAACAGCACTAGTCGTGATACCAGGTCCCAATGACGGCACTGGTCGTGATACCAGGTCCCAATAACGGCACTGGTCGTGATACCAGGTCCCAATAACAGCACTGGTCGTGGTAGCAGGTCCCAATAACGGCACTGGTCGTGATACCATGTCCCAATAACAGCACTGGTCGTGGTATCAGGTCCTAACAATGGCACTAGTCGTGATACCAGGTCCCAATAACGGCACTAGTCGTGATACCAGGTCCCAACAACAGCACTGGTCGTGGTACCAGGTCCCAACAACAGCACTGGTCGTGGTACCAGGTCCCAACAACAGCACTGGTCGTGGTACCAGGTCCCAACAACAGCACTGGTCGCAGTACCAGATCCCAACAACAGCACTGGTCGTGGTACCAGGTCCCAACAACAGCACTGGTCGCAGTACCAGGTCCCAAAACAGCACTGGTCGTGGTACCAGGTCCCAACAACAGCACTGGTCGCAGTACCAGGTACCAAAACAGCACTGGTCGTGGTACCAGGTCCCAACAACAGCACTGGTCGCAGTACCAGGTCCCAAAACAGCACTGGTCGTGGTACCAGGTCCCAACAACAGCACTGGTCGCAGTACCAGGTACCAAAACAGCACTGGTCGTGGTACCAGGTCCCAACAACAGCACTGGTCGCAGTACCAGGTCCCAACAACAGCACCGGTCGTGGTACCAGGTCCCAACAACAGCACTGGTCGTGGTACCAGGTCCCAACAACAGCACTGGTCGTGGTACTAGGTCCCAACATCACTACCACTGATCTGTACCCATGTACTTGACTACCACTGATCTGTACCCATGTACTTCACTACCACTGATCTGTACCCATGTACTTGACTACCACTGATCTGTACCCATGTACTGATCTGTACCCATGTACTTCACTACCACTGATCTGTACCCATGTACTTCACTACCACTGATCTGTACCCATGTACTTCACTACCACTGATCTGTACCCATGTACTTCACTACCACTGATCTGTACCCATGTACTTCACTACCACTGATCTGTACCCATGTACTTGACTACCACTGATCCCCATGTACTTGACTACCACTGATCTGTACCCATGTACTTCACTACCACTGATCTGTACCCATGTACTTCTACCACTGATCTGTACCCATGTACTTGACTACCACTGATCTGTACCCATGTACTTGACTACCACTGATCTGTACCCATGTACTTCACTACCACTGATCTGTACCCATGTACTCCACTACCACTGATCTGTACCCATGTACTTCACTACCACTTCCACTGATCTGTACCCATGTACTTCACTACCACTGATCTGTACCCATGTACTTCACTACCACTGATCTGTACCCATGTACTTCACTACCACTGATCTGTACCCATGTACTTCACTACCACTGATCTGTACCCATGTACTTCACTACCACTGATCTGTACCCATGTACTTCACTACCACTGATCTGTACCCATGTACTTCACTACCACTGATCTGTACCCATGTACTTCACTACCACTGATCTGTACCCATGTACTTGACTACCACTGATCTGTACCCATGTACTTGACTACCACTGATCTGTACCCATGTACTTGACTACCACTGATCTGTACCCATGTACTTCACTACCACTGATCTGTACCCATGTACTTGACTACCACTGATCTGTACCCATGTACTTGACACTTCGTACCACTGATCTGTACCCATGTACTTCACTACCACTGATCTGTACCCATGTACTTCACTACCACTGATCTGTACCCATGTACTTCACTACCACTGATCTGTACCCATGTACTTCACTACCACTGATCTGTACCCATGTACTTCACTACCACTGATCTGTACCCATGTACTTCACTACCACTGATCTGTACCCATGTACTTCACTACCACTGATCTGTACCCATGTACTTCACTACCACTGATCTGTACCCATGTACTTCACTACCACTGATCTGTACCCATGTACTTCACTACCACTGATCTGTACCCATGTACTTCACTACCACTGATCTGTACCCATGTACTTCACTACCACTGATCTGTACCCATGTACTCTTAAAGCTGTGTGTGTGTGTGTGTGTGTGTGTGTGTGTTTGTGTGTGTGTTTAGAGACCACTAAGTATCAGGTATCAATACTGTCACCAAATCCACCACATTAGTAGCGTGTTGCTAAACCTGGACGGGTTCCTGTCAGACTAGTGGGTATTGCATAAGTGGTGAATGAGAGGTGCACCACTTATGCGTGTTTGTAGTGTCGTTGCGCCCACCAGTGGCCGTCGTCAGTCCAATACAGAGAATACCGTCTAGTGGTAGCGTGAGTGGGGGGGTCAGTCCCCTCTTATCAGGGCTGAGGGACTGATCACCCACAACCTTTACTGTCTGCAGTGTTATTCTGTTGGACCGATGGAGCTACTGGTGGTATCCCTCACGGGGATACCTCATGAGGTATCCCTCATGGGGGATACCTCATAGGGAGGTATCCCTCACATGTATTACCTCGGGGTGTAAGGGATGTATACCTCGTATGGAGGTATCCCTTGGGGGTGAAAGGGAGGTATCCCTCACATGTATACCTTGTGTGAAGGTATCCGCCGGGTGTAAGGGGTATCCCTCAGGTGTAAGGGAGTTATCCCCTCAGGGTGGCATACCTCATATGGTGGTATCCCTCCCAGGGAGGTATTCCTCACTTCTAGGTAGACGAGGCTTGCAAGGAAACTGGCTTAGTGTCCCTCCAAGCCAGGGAATCCAACCCAGGACCTTGCAATTGCAAGCCAGTCTCAGCAGTGAGGGGTGGGCCGGCAGGTGGGCGGGTAGGGTGGGTGGGTGGGTGGTAAGCTATAAACAGAGGTGACGAGGGTGGGTTTTCCACCTGGCAACCCACACAAACAACCCACAAACCCACTTTTTGCCCACTTGTCTATTTTGGATCGCCCTTTGACACTGGAGGTGTGCGTGGTTACCCTTAGTTAAGGGGGACCCTTAGTAAGGGGGGCATCTCTTAGTGGTTACCTCTTTGGAGGTTTAAGGTTGACTTTCAGTACAAAGGTATTGTTCCTTTGGTCTCTCGTGGGAAGACTACACCTTTGGGATACCCCTTAGTGGTCACCCCTTAGTGTTCACCCCTTAGTGTTCACCCCTTAGTGGTCACCCCTTTAGTCACCCCTTAGTGGTCACCCCTTAGTGGTCACCCCTTAGTGGTCACCCCTTAGTGTTCACCCCTTAGTGGTCACCCCTTAGTGTTCACCCCTTAGTGTTCACCCCTTAGTGTTCACCCCTTAGTGGTCACCCCTTAGTGTTCACCCCTTAGTGGTCACCCCTTTAGTCACCCCTTAGTGGTCACCCCTTTAGTCACCCCTTAGTGTTCACCCCTTAGTGGTCACACCTTAGTGGTCACCCCTTAGTAGTGACTCCTTAGTGGTCACCCCTTAGTCACCCCTTAGTGGTCACCCTTAGTAGCCACCCTTTAGTCACCCCTTAGTAGTGACTCCTTAGTGGTCGCTCCTTAGTGGTCACCCCTTAGTGGTCACCCCTTAGAAGTCACCCCTTAGTGGTCACCCTTTAAGGGTTATCAAGGCTATGGCTCTTCCCTTTAACACCCTTTAAATGGCAACTATCCCCCTACCATATATCCCCGTACCATATATCCCTCTACCATATATCCCGCTACCATATATCCCGCTACCATATATCCACCTACCATATATCCCTCTACCATATATCCCTCTACCATATATCCCTCTACCATATATCCCCCTACCATATATCCCTCTACCATATATCCCTCATATATCCCTGTACCATATATCCCTCTTCCATATATCCCTCTTCCATATATCCCTCTTCCATATATCCCTCTTCCATATATCCCTCTCCTATTTATACCTCTACCATATATCCCCCTACCATATATCCCTCTACCATATATCCCCCTACCATATGTCCCTCTACCATATATCCCTCTCCTATTTATACCTCTATATATCCCTCTACCATATATCCCCCTACCATATATCCCTCTACCATATATCCCTCTATATATCCCTCTACCATATATCCCTCTACCATATATCCCTCTCCTATTTATACCTCTATATATCCCTCTGCCATATATCCCTCTACCATATATCCCTCTATATATCCCTCTACCATATATCCCTCTACCATATATCCCTCTATATATCCCTCCACCATATATCCCTCTATATATCCCTCTACCATATATCCCTCTACCATATATCCCTCTATATATCCCTCTACCATATATCCCTCTACTATATATCCCTCTACCATATATCCCTCTACTATATATCCCTCCACCATATATCCCTCTATATATCCCTCTACCATATATCCCTCTACTATATATCCCTCCACCATATATCCCTCTATATATCCCTCTACTATATATCCCTCTACCATATATCCCTCTATATATCCCTCTACCATATATCCCTCTATATATCCCTCTACCATATATCCCTCTACTATATATCCCCCTACCATATATCCCTCTACCATATATCCCCCTACCATATATCCCTCTACCATATATCCCTCTACCATATATCCCCTACTACCCTCTCCTATATATCCCCCTACCATATATCCCCCTACTACCATATATCCCTCTACCATACCCTCTATATATCCCTCTACCATACCATATATCCCCCTACCATATATCCCTCTACCCTCTACCATATATCCCTCTACCATATATCCCTCTACCATATATCCCTCTACTATATATCCCTCTACCATATCCCTCTACCATATATTCCTCTATATATCCCTCTACTATATATCCCTCTATATATCCCTCTACTATATATACCATTTATCCCTCTACCTCTATATATCCCTCTACTATATATCCCTCTACTATATATCCCTCTACTATATATCCCTCTACCATATATCCCTCTACCATATATCCCTCTTCCATATATCCCTCTACCATATATCCCTCTATATATCCCTCTATATATCCCCTACTACCCTCTATGTATCCCTCTACCATATATCCCTCTACCATATATCCCTCTACCATATATCCCTCTACCATATATCCCTCTATATATCCCTCTACCATATATCCCTCTACCATACCATATATCCCTCTACCATATCCTCTACTATATATCCCTCTACCATATATCCCTCTACCATATATCCCTCTACCATATATCCCTCTACTATATATCCCTCTACCATATATCCCTCTACCATATATCCCTCTACCATATATCCCTCTACCATATATCCCTCTATATATCCCTCTACCATATATCCCTCTACCATATATCCCTCTATATATCCCTCTACCATATATCCCTCTACTATATATCCCTCTACCATTTATCCCTCTACCATATATTCCTCTATATATCCCTCTACTATATATCCCTCTACTATATATCCCTCTACTATATATCCCTCTACTATATATCCCTCTATATATCCCTCTACCATATATCCCTCTACCATATATCCCTCTATATATCCCTCTACCATATATCCCTCTACTATATATCCCTCTACCATTTATCCCTCTACCATATATTCCTCTATATATCCCTCTACTATATATCCCTCTACCATATATCCCTCTACTATATATCCCTCTACTATATATCCCTCTACTATATATCCCTCTACCATATATCCCTCTACTATATATCCCTCTACTATATATCCCTCTACTATATATCCCTCTACTATATATCCCTCCATATATCCCTCTATATATCCCTCTACCATATATCCCTCTACCATATATCCCTCTATATATCCCTCTACCATATATCCCTCTATATATCCCTCCACCATATATCCCTCTATATATCCCTCTACCATATATCCCTCTACCATATATCCCTCTATATATCCCTCTACCATATATCCCTCTACTATATATCCCCCTACTATATATCCCTCTACCATATATCCCTCTACTATATATCCCTCTACCATATATCCCCCTACCATATATCCCTCTACCATATATCCCTCTACCATATATCCCCCTACCATATATCCCTCTACCATATATCCCTCTACCATATATCCCTCTACCATATATCCCCCTACCATATATCCCTCTACCATATATCCCTCTACCATATATCCCCCTACCATATATCCCTCTACCATATATCCCTCTACTATATATCCCCCTACTATATATCCCTCTACCATATATCCCTCTACCATATATACCTGATATATCCGTGTGTTATGAGTGTTGATGACAGACGTACAACATAATGTGGAGACTGTAGGAGTATATAGCAAAGATGAGGTAATCAGTCCCTCAGTGTAGGACTGAAGAGTCTGGAGCGGCAGGCAGGATGATGCTGGATCTGACACATGTCCAACATCTTGGTATCTTTATTGTGTAGACGTTTAGCCAATCATCGGCTTCCTCAGTCCAATACTGAGAAGGGTGGCAGATTAGCAATCAGTCCCTCAGTTTAGGACTGAGGAATCTCAAAGCTCAAGTTGCTAGAGGTGCCATAGGTGCTACAGGAGGTGCCAAAGGTTGTTATCTCCTCTCTGCGGCACTCTGGTGAGCAAATATGTCACTGGTGCAGAGATTCACCCCCCCCCTCTCGTCCCTCCCCACCTCTGTATTGACTGCACCTTCCCCTCCTTCACTCCCCCTCCCTCTGACTTGAAGGGGGGTAGTAGTGGTGGACGGTGTGGTAGTTGCGGTAGAGGGGTGGTTGTGGTGGTAGAGAGGTGGTAGTTATGGTGGTGGAGTAGGTGGTAGTTGTGGTACAGGGGGTGGTAGTTGTGGTACAGGGGATGGTAGTTGTGGTGGTGGAGGGCGTGGTAGTTGTGGTAGTGGATGGGGTAGTAGTTGTGGTGGAGGGGGTGGTAGTTGTGGTAGAGAGGTGGCAGTTAGGGTGGTGGAGTGGGTGGTAGTTTTGGTGGAGGGGGTGGTAGTTGTGGTACAGGGGGTGGTAGTTGTGGTAGAGGGGTGGTTGTGGTGGTAGAGAGGTGGTAGTTATGGTGGAGTGGGTGGTAGTTGTGGTGGAGGGGGTGGTAGTTGTGGTGGAGGGGTGGTAGTTGTGGTAGAGGGGTGGTTGTGGTGGTAGAGAGGTGGTAGTTATGGTGGAGTGGGTGGTAGTTGTGGTGGAGGGGGTGGTAGTTGTGGAGGGGTGGTAGTTGTGGTAGAGGGGTGGTTGTGGTGGTAGAGAGGTGGTAGTTATGGTGGTGGAGTGGGTGGTAGTTGTGGTAGAGGGGTGGTTGTGGTGGTAGAGAGGTGGTAGTTATGGTGGAGTGGGTGGTAGTTGTGGTGGAGGGGGTGGTAGTTGTGGAGGGGTGGTAGTTGTGGTAGAGGGGTGGTTGTGGTGGTAGAGAAATGGTAGTTATGGTGGAGTGGGTGGTAGTTGTGGTGGAGGGGGTGGTTGTTGTGGTAGAGAGGTGGTATGTGTCCCCTTGTTGCTGTGTCCCCTTGTTGTTGTGTCCCCTTGTTGTTGTGTCCCCTTGTTGTTGTGTCCCCTTGTTGCTGTGTCCCCTTGTTGTTGTGTCCCCTTGTTGTGTGTCCCCTTGTTGTTGTGTCCCCTTGTTGTTGTGTCCCCTTGTTGTTGTGTCCCCTTGTTGCTTGTGTCCCCTTGTTGTTGTGTCCCCTTGTTGTTGTGTCCCCTTGTTGTTGTGTCCCCTTGTTGTTGTGTCCCCTTGTTTGTGTGTGTTGTTGTTGTGTCCCCTTGTTGTTGTGTCCCCTTGTTGTTGTGTCACCTTGTTGTTGTGTCCCCTTGTTGTTGTGTCCCCTTGTTGTTGTGTCCCCTTGTTGTTGTGTCCCCTTGTTGCTGTGTCCCCTTGTTGCTGTGTCCCCTTGTTGCTGTGACCCCTTGTTGCTGTGTCCCCTTGTTATTGTGTCACCTTGTCATTGTGTCACCTTGTTGCTGTGTCCCCTTGTTTGTTGCTGTGTCCCCTTGTTGCTGTGTCCCCTTGTTGTTGTGTCCCCTTGTTGTTGTGTCCCCTGGTTGTTGTGTCCCCTTGTTGCTGTGTCCCCTGGTAGTTGTGTCCCCTGGTAGTTGTGTCCCCTGGTAGTTGTGTCCCCTTGTTGCTGTGTCCCCTGGTAGTTGTGTCCCCTGGTAGTTGTGTCCCCTTGTTGTTGTTTGTTGTTGTGTCCCCTTGTTGTTGTGTCCCCTTGTTGCTGTGTCCCCTTGTTGTTGTGTCCCCTTGTTGTTGTGTCCCCTTGTTGTTGTGTCCCCTTGTTGTTGTGTCCCCTTGTTGTTGTGTCCCCTTGTTGTTGTGTCCCCTTGTTGTTGTGTCCCCTTGTTGTTGTGTCCCCTTGTTGTTGTGTCCCCTTGTTGTTGTGTCCCCTTGTTGTTGTGTCCCCTTGTTGTTGTGTCCCCTTGTTGTTGTGTCCCCTTGTTGTTGTGTCCCCTTGTTGCTGTGTCCCCTTGTTGTTGTGTCCCCTTGTTGTTGTGTCCCCTTGTAGTTGTGTCCCCTTGTTGCTGTGTCCCCTTGTTGTTGTGTCCCCTTGTTGTATACCCAGGTTGTTGTGTCCCCTTGTTGTTGTGTCCCCTGGTTGTTGTGTCCCCTTGTTGTTGTGTCCCCTTGTTGTTGTGTCCCCTTGTTGTTGTGTCCCCTTGTTGTTGTGTCCCCTTGTTGTGTCCCCTTGTTGTTGTGTCCCCTTGTTGTTGTGTTCCCTTGTTGCTGTGTCCCCTTGTTGCTGTGTCCCCTTGTTGTTGTGTCCCCTTGTTGTTGTGTCCCCTTGTTGTTGTGTCACCTTGTTGTTGTGTCCCCGTGTTGTTGTGTCCCATTGTTGTTGTGTCCCCTTGTTGGGTCCCTTTGTTGCTGTGTCCCCTTGTTGTTCTACCCACTTGTTGTTGTGTCCCCTTGTTGTTGTGTCCCCTTGTTGTGTGCCCTTCTTGCTGTGTCCCCTTGTTGCTGTGTCCCCTTGTTGTTTTGTCCCCTTGTTGTTGTGTCCCCTTGTCGTTGTGTCTCCTTGTTGTTGTGTCCCCTTGTTGTTGTGTCCCCTTATTGCTGTGTCCCCTTGTTGTTGTGTCCCCTTGTTGTTGTGTCTCCTTGTTGTTGTGTCCCCTTGTTGTTGTGTCCCCTTGTTGTGTGTCCCCTTGTTGTGTGTTTGTTGTTGTGTCCCCTTGTTGTTTTGTCCCTTTGTTGTTGTGTCCCCTTGTTGCTGTGTCCCCTTGTTGCTGTGTCCCCTTGTTGTTCCCTCCCCTTGTTGTTGTGTCATCTTGTTGTTGTGTCCCCTTGTTGTGTCACCTTGTTGTTGTGTCTCCTTGTTGTTGTCCCCTTGTTGTTGTGTCCCCTTGTTGCTGTGTCCCCTTGTTGTTGTCCCCTTGTTGTTGTGTCCCCTTGTTGTTGAATCCCCTTGTTGTTGTGTCCCTTTGTTGCTGTGTCCCCTTGTTGTTGTGTCCCCTTGTTGTTGTGTCCCCTTGTTGTTGTGTCCCTTTGTTGTTGTGTCCCCTTGTTGTTGTGTCCCCTTGTTGTTGTGTCCCCTTGTTGTTGTGTCCCCTTGTTGTTGTGTCCCCTTGTTGTTGTGTCCCCTTGTTGTTGTGTCCCCTTGTTGTGTGTCCCCTTGTTGTTGTGTCCCCTTGTTGTTGTGTCCCCTTGTTGTTGTGTCCCCTTGTTGTTGTGTCCCCTTGTTGTTGTGTCCCCTTGTTGCTTGTGTCCCCTTGTTGTTGTGTCCCCTTGTTGTCCCCTTGTTGTTGTGTCCCCTTGTTGTTGTGTCCCCTTGTTGCTTGTGTCCCCTTGTTGTTGTGTCCCCTTGTTGCTGTGTTGTTGTGTCCCCTTGTTGTTGTGTCCCCTGTTGTTGTGTCCCCTTGTTGCTGTGTCCCCTTGTTGTTGTGTCCCCTTGTTATTGTGTCCCCTTGTTGTTGTGTCCCCTTGTTATTGTGTCCCCTTGTTGTTATGTCCCTTTGTTGCTGTGTCCCCTTGTTGCTGTGTCCCCTTTTTGTTGTGTCCCCTTGTTGTTGTGTCCCCTTGTTGTTATGTCCCTTTGTTGTTGTGTCCCCTTGTTGTTGTGTCCCCTTGTTGTTGTGTCCCCTTGTTGTTGTGTCCCCTTGTTGTTGTGTCCCCTTGTTGTTGTGTCCCCTTGTTGTTGTGTGTTGTTGTGTCCCCTTGTTGTGTGTCCCCTTGTTGTTGTGTCCCCTTGTTGCTGTGTCCCCTTGTTGTGTGTCCCCTTGTTGTTGTGTCCCCTTGTTGCTTGTGTCCCCTTGTTGTTGTGTCCCCTTGTTGTTGTGTCCCCTTGTTGCTGTGTCCCCTTGTTGCTGTGTCCCCTTGTTGCTGTGTCCCCTTGTTGGTGTGTCCCCTTGTTGTTGTGTCCCCTTGTTGTTGTGTCCCCTTGTTGTTGTGTCCCCTTGTTGTTGTGTCCCCTTGTTGTTGTGTCCCCTTGTTGTTGTGTCCCCTTGTTGTTGTGTCCCCTTGTTGTTGTGTCCCCTTGTTGTTGTGTCCCCTTGTTGTTGTGTCCCCTTGTTGTTGTGTCCCCTTGTTGTTGTGTCCCCTTGTTGTTGTGTCCCCTTGTTGTTGTGTCCCCTTGTTGTTGTGTCCCCTTGTTGCTGTGTCCCCTTGTTGTTGTGTCCCCTTGTTGCTTGTGTCCCCTTGTTGCTTGTGTCCCCTTGTTGTTGTGTCCCCTTGTTGTGTGTACTCTTGTTGCTGTGTCCCCTTGTTGCTGTGTCCCCTTGTTGCTGTGTCCCCTTGTTGCTGTGTCCCCTTGTTGCTGTGTCCCCTTGTTGTTGTGTCCCCTTGTTGTTGTGTCCCCTTGTTGCTGTGTCCCCTTGTTGCTGTGTACTCTTGTTGCTGTGTCCCCTTGTTGCTGTGTCCCCTTGTTGCCCCCTTGTTGTTGTGTCCCCTTGTTGTTGTGTCCCCTTGTTGTTGTGTCCCCTTGTTGTTGTGTCCCCTAGTTCTTGAGTCCACTTGTTGTTGTGTCCCCTTGTTGCTGTGTCCCCTTGTCCCCTTGTTGTGTGTGTTGCCCCTTGTTGTTGTGTCCCCTTGTTGTTGTGTCCCCTTGTTGTTGTGTCCCCTTGTTGTTGTGTCCCCTTGTTGTTGTGTCCCCTTGTTGTTGTGTCCCCTTGTTGTTGTGTCCCCTTGTGTCCCCTTGTTGTGTGTGTTGCCCCTTGTTGTTGTGTTGTTGTGTCCCCTTGTTGTGTGTCCCCTTGTTGTTGTGTCCCCTTGTTGCTGTGTCCCCTTGTTGCTGTGTCCCCTTGTTGCTGTGTCCCCTTGTTGTGTGTGTCCCCTTGTTGCTGTGTCCCCTTGTTGTTGTGTTGTTGTGTCCCCTTGTTGTGTGTCCCCTTGTTGCTGTGTCCCCTTGTTGCTGTGTCCCCTTGTTGTTGTGTCCCCTTGTTGCTGTGTCCCCTTGTTGTTGTGTCCCCTTGTGTCCCCTTGTTGCTGTGTCCCCTTGTTGTTGTTGTTGTGTCCTTGTTGTTGCTGTGTCCCCTTGTTGCTGTGTCCCCTTTTTGTTGTGTCCCCTTGTTGTTGTGTCCCCTTGTTGTTGTGTCCCCTTGTTGTTGTGTCCCCTTGTTGCTGTGTCTTGTTGTGTGTCCCCTTGTTGCTGTGTCCCCTTGTTGCTGTGTCCCCTTGTTGTGTGTCCCCTTGTTGCTGTGTCCCCTTGTTGCTGTGTCCCCTTGTTGTTGTGTCCCCTTGTTGCTGTGTCCCCTTGTTGTTGTGTCCCCTTGTTGCTGTGTCCCCTTGTTGCTGTGTCCCCTTGTTGCTGTGTCCCCTTGTTGCTGTGTCCCCTTGTTGCTGTGTCCCCTTGTTGCTGTGTCCCCTTGTTGCTGTGTCCCCTTGTTGCTGTGTCCCCTTGTTGCTGTGTCCCCTTGTTGCTGTGTCCCCTTGTTGTTGTGTCCCCTTGTTGTTGTGTCCCCTTGTTGCTGTGTCCCCTTGTTGTTGTGTCCCCTTGTTGCTGTGTCCCCTTGTTGCTGTGTCCTCTTGTTGTTGTGTCCCCTTGTTGCTGTGTCCCATTGTTTTTGTGTCCCCTTGTTGCTGTGTCCCCTTGTTGTTGTGTCCCCTTGTTGCTGTGTCCCCTTGTTGCTGTGTCCCCTTGTTGCTGTGTCCCCTTGTTGTTGTGTCCCCTTGTTGTTGTGTCCCCTTGTTATTGTATCCCCTTGTTGCTGTGTCCCCTTGTTGCTGTGTCCCCTTGTTGCTGTGTCCCCTTGTTGCTGTGTCCCCTTGTTGCTGTGTCCCCTTGTTGCTGTGTCCCCTTGTTGCTGTGTCCCCTTGTTGCTGTGTCCCCTTGTTGCTGTGCCCCCTTGTTGTTGTGTCCCCTTGTTGCTGTGTCCCCTTGTTGCTGTGTCCCCTTGTTGCTGTGTCCCCTTGTTGCTGTGTCCCCTTGTTGCTGTGTCCCCCTTCTTGCTGTGTCCCCTTGTTGCTGTGTCCCCTTGTTGCTGTGTCCCCTTGTTGTTGCTGTGTCTGTTGTGTGTCCCCTTGTTGCTGTGTCCCCCTGTTGCTGTGTCCCCTTGTTGCTGTGTCCCCTTGGTGTTGTCCCCTTGTTGCTGTGTCCCCTTGGTGTTGTGTCCTCTTGTAGCTGTGTCCCCTTGTTTGCTGTGTCCCCTTGTTTCTGTGGCCCCTTGTTGCTGTGACCCCTTTTTACTGTATCACCCTGTTGCTGTGTCCCCTTGTGTCCCCTTGTTGCTGTGTCCCTTTGTCCCTGTGTCCCCTTGTTGCTGTTTCCCCTTGTTGCTGTGTCCCCTTGTCAGTGTGTCCCCTTGTTGTTGTGTTCCCTTGTAACTGTGTCCCCTTGTTGCTGTGGCCCATTGTTGCTGTGTCCCCTTGTTGTTGTGTTCCCTTGTTGTTGTGTCCCCTTGTTGCTGTGTCATCTTGTTGCTGTGTCCCCTTGTTGCTGTGTCCCCTTGTTGCTGTGTCCCCTTGTTGCTGTGTCCCCTTGTTGCTGTGTCCCCTTGTTGCTGTGTCCCCTTGTTGTGTGTCCCCTTGTTGCTGTGTCCCCTTGTTGCTGTGTCCCCTTGTTGTGTGTCCCCTTGTTGTTGCTGTGTCCCCTTGTTACTGTGTCCCCTTGTTGCTGTGTCCCCTTGTTGCTGTGTCCCCTTGTTGCTGTGTCCCCTTGTTGCTGTGTCCCCTTGTTGCTGTGTCCCCTTGTTGCTGTGTCCCCTTGTTGTTGTGTCCCCTTGTTGCTGTGTCCCCTTGTTGCTGTGTCCCCTTGTTGCTGTGTCCCCTTGTTGCTGTGTCCCCTTGTTGCTGTGTCCCCTTGTTGCTGTGTCCCCTTGTTGCTGTGTCCCCTTGTTGCTGTGTCCCCTTGTTGCTGTGTCCCCTTGTTGCTGTGTCCCCTTGTTGCTGTGTCCCCTTGTTGCTGTGTCCCCTTGTTGCTGTGTCCCCTTGTTGCTGTGTCCCCTTGTTGCTGTGTCCCCTTGTTGCTGTGTCCCCTTGTTGCTGTGTCCCCTTGTTGCTGTGTCCCCTTGTTGTGACCCCTGTGTCCCCTTGTTGCTGTGTCCCCTTGTTGCTGTGTCCCCTTGTGTCCCCCTTGTTGCTGTGTCCCCTTGTTGCTGTGTCCCCTTGTTGCTGTGTCCCCTTGTTGCTGTGTCCCCTTGTTGCTGTGTCCCCTTGTTGCTGTGTCCCCTTGTTGCTGTGTCCCCTTGTTGCTGTGTCCCCTTGTTGCTGTGTCCCCTTGTTGCTGTGTCCCCTTGTTGCTGTGTCCCCTTGTTGCTGTGTCCCCTTGTTGCTGTGTCCCCTTGTTGCTGTGTCCCCTTGTTGCTGTGTCCCCTTGTTGCTGTGTCCCCTTGTTGCTGTGTCCCCTTGTTGCTGTGTCCCCTTGTTGCTGTGTCCCCTTGTTGCTGTGTCCCCTTGTTGCTGTGTCCCCTTGTTGCTGTGTCCCCTTGTTGCTGTGTCCCCTTGTTGCTGTGTCCCCTTGTTGCTGTGTCCCCTTGTTGCTGTGTCCCCTTGTTGCTGTGTCCCCTTGTTGCTGTGTCCCCTTGTTGCTGTGTCCCCTTGTTGCTGTGTCCCCTTGTTGCTGTGTCCCCTTGTTGCTGTGTCCCCTTGTTGCTGTGTCCCCTTGTTGCTGTGTCCCCTTGTTGCTGTGTCCCCTTGTTGCTGTGTCCCCTTGTTGCTGTGTCCCCTTGTTGCTGTGTCCCCTTGTTGCTGTGTCCCCTTGTTGCTGTGTCCCCTTGTTGCTGTGTCCCCTTGTTGCTGTGTCCCCTTGTTGCTGTGTCCCCTTGTTGCTGTGTCCCCTTGTTGTTGTGTCCCCTTGTTGCTGTGTCCCCTTGTTGCTGTGTCCCCTTGTTGCTGTGTCCCCTTGTTGCTGTGTCCCCTTGTTGCTGTGTCCCCTTGTTGCTGTGTCCCCTTGTTGCTGTGTCCCCTTGTTGCTGTGTCCCCTTGTTGCTGTGTCCCCTTGTTGCTGTGTCCCCTTGTTGCTGTGTCCCCTTGTTGCTGTGTCCCCTTGTTGTGTGTCCCCTTGTTGTTGTGTCCCCTTGTTGTTGTGTCCCCTTGTTGCTGTGTCCCCTTGTTGCTGTGTCCCCTTGTTGCTGTGTCCCCTTGTTGCTTGTGTCCCCCTGTTGCTGTGTCCCCTTGTTGCTGTGTCCCCTTGTTGTTGTGTCCCCTTGTTGCTGTGTCCCCTTGTTGTTGTGTCCCCTTGTTGCTGTGTCCCCTTGTTGTTGTGTCCCCTTGTTGTTGTGTCCCCTTGTTGTTGTGTCCCCTTGTTTTTGTGTCGGCTTGTTGTGTGTCCCCTCGTTGTTGTGTCCCCTTGTTGTTGTGTCCCCTTGTTGCTGTGTCCCCTTGTTGCTGTGTCCCCTTGTTGTTGTGTCCCCTTGTTGCTGTGTCCCCTTGTTGTTGTGTCCCCTTGTTGCTGTGTCCCCTTGTTGCTGTGTCCCCTTGTTTCTGTGTGTTGCCCCCTTGTTGTTGTGTTGTTGTTGTATCCCCTTGTTGTTGTGTCCCCTTGTTGCTGTGTCCCCTTGTTGTTGTTGTGTCCCCTTGTTGTTGTGTCACCTTGTTGCTGTGTCCCCTTGTTGTTGTGTCACCTTGTTGTTATGTCCCCTTGTCGTTGTGTCCCCTTGTTGTTGTGTCCCCTTGTTGTTGTGTCCCCTTGTTGTTGTGTCCCCTTGTTGTTGTGTCCCCTTGTTGTTGTGTCCCCTTGTTGTTGTGTCCCCTTGTTGTTGTGTCCCCTTGTTGTTGTGTGTTGTTGTGTCCCCTTGTTGCTGTGTCCCCTTGTTGCTTGTGTCCCCTTGTTGCTGTGTCCCCTTGTTGTTGTGTCCCCTTGTTGTTGTGTCCCCTTGTTGTTGTGTCCCCTTGTTGCTTGTTGTCCCCTTGTTGCTGTGTCCCCTTGTTGCCCCTTGTTGTCCCCTTGTTGTTGTGTCCCCTTGTTGTTGTGTCCCCTTGTTGCTGTGTTCCCTTGTTGTGTGTCCCCTTGTTGTCCCCTTGTTGCTGTGTCCCCTTGTTGCTGTGTCCCCTTGTTGCTGTGTCCCCTTGTTGCTGTGTCCCCTTGTTGCTGTTGTTGTGTCCCCTTGTTGCTGTGTGTCCCTTGTTGCTGTGTCCCCTTGTTGTGTGTCCCCTTGTTGTTGTGTCCCCTTGTTGTTGTGTCCCCTTGTTGTTGTGTCCCCTTGTTGTTGTGTCCCCTTGTTGTTGTGTTGTTGTGTCCCCTTGTTGTTGTGTGTCCCCTTGTTGTTGTGTCCCCTTGTTGCTGTGTCCCCTTGTTGTGTGTCCCCTTGTGTGTTGCCCCCTTGTTGCTGTGTGTTGCTGTGTCCCCTTGTTGCCCCTTGTTGTGTGTCCCCTTGTGTCCCCTTGTTGCTGTGTCCCCTTGTTGCTGTGTCCCCTTGTTGCTGTCCCCTTGTTGTCCCCTTGTTGTTGTGTCCCCTTGTTGTGTCCCCTTGTTGCTGTGTGTCCCCTTGTTGCTGTGTCCCCTTGTTGTGTGTCCCCTTGTTGTTGTGTCCCCTTGTTGCTGTGTCCCCTTGTTGCTGTGTCCCCTTGTTGCTTGTTGTCCCCTTGTTGTTGTGTCCCCTTGGTGTTGTGTCCCCTTGTTGTTGTGTCCCCTTGTTGCTGTGTCCCCTTGTTGCTGTGTCCCCTTGTTGTTGTGTCCCCTTGTTGCTGTGTCCCCTTGTTGTTGTGTCCCCTTGTTGCTGTGTCCCCTTGTTGCTGTGTCCCCTTGTTGCTGTGTCCCCTTGTTGCTGTGTCCCCTTGTTGCTGTGTCCCCTTGTTGTGTGTCCCCTTGTTGCCCCCTTGTTGCTGTGTCCCCTTGTTGTTGTGTCCCCTTGTTGCTGTGTCCCCTTGTTGTTGTGTCCCCTTGTTGTTGTGTCCCCTGTGTCCCCTTGTTGTTGTGTCCCCTTGTTGCTGTGTCCCCTTGTTGCTGTCCCCTTGTTGTTGTGTCCCCTTGTTGCTGTGTCCCCTTGTTGTTGTGTCCCCTTGTTGTTGTGTCCCCTTGTTGCTGTGTCCCCTTGTTGCTGTGTCCCCTTGTTGCTGTGTCCCCTTGTTGTTGTGTCCCCTTGTTGCTGTGTCCCTAGTTGTTTTGTCCCCTTGTTGTTGTGTCCCCTTGTTGTTGTGTCCCCTTGTTGTTGTGTCCCCTTGTTGTGTGTCCCCTTGTTGTTGTGTCCCCTTGTTGCTGTGTCCCCTTGTTGTTGTGTCCCCTTGTTGCTTGTGTCCCCTTGTTGCTGTGTCCCCTTCGTGCTTGTGTCCCCGTCTTGCTGTGTCCCCTTGTTGCTTGTGTCCCCTTGTTGCGGTGTCCCCTTGTTGCTGTGTCCCCTTGATGCTGTGTCCCCTTGTCACAATACCATGACTACAACAATTCACAACTAACCCACAATACCATGACTACAACAATTCACTAACTAATGACCAACACAATACCCATGACTACAACAATTCACAACTAACCCACAATACCATGACTACAACAATTCACAACTAACCCACAATACCATGACTACAACAATTCACAACTAACCCACAATACCATGACTACAACAATTCACAACTAACACACAATACCCACAATACCATGACTACAACAATTCACAACTAACCCACAATACCATGACTACAACAATTCACAACTAACCCACAATACCATGACTACAACAATTCACAACTAACCCACAATACCATGACTACAACAATTCACAACTAACCCACAATACCATGACTACAACAATTCACAACTAACCCACAATACCATGACTACAACAATTCACAACTAACCCACAATACCATGACTACAACAATTCACAACTAACCCACAATACCATGACTACAACAATTCACAACTAACCCACAATACCATGACTACAACAATTCACAACTAACCCACAATACCATGACTACAACAATACAAACAATTCACAACTAAACCCACAATACCATGACTACAACAATTCACAACTAACCCACAATACCATGACTACAACAATTCACAACTAACCCACAATACCATGACTACAACAATTCACAACTAACCCACAATACCATGACTACAACAATTCACAACTAACCCACAATACCATGACTACAACAATTCACAACTAACCCACAATACCATGACTACAACAATTCACAACTAACCCACAATACCATGACTACAACAATTCACAACTAACCCACAATACCATGACTACAACAATTCACAACTAACCCACAATACTAATGGGGTTTAAAGTCTATCTACTACACGAGGGTCATTAAGGCTGGTTGGCTGGTTAATGGGGTTTAAAGTCTATCTACTACACGAGGGTCATAAAGGCTGGTTGGTTGGTTAATGGGGTTTAAAGTCTATCTACTACACGAGGGTCATTAAGACTGGTTGGTTGGTTGGTTAATGGGGTTTAAAGTCTATCTACTACACGAGGGTCATTAAGACTGGTTGGTTGGTTAATGGGGTTTAAAGTCTATCTACTACACGAGGGTCATTAAGACTGGTTGGTTGGTTAATGGGGTTTAAAGTCTATCTACTACACGAGGGTCATTAAGACTGGTTGGTTGGTTAATGGGGTTTAAAGTCTATCTACTACACCAGGGTCATTAAGACTGGTTGGTTGGTTAATGGGGTTTAAAGTCTATCTACTACACGAGGGTCATTAAGGCTGCAGGTCACCTGTACACCACCAGTCAAGAATACTTTAATACCTAAAATACTGATTAATGTAAACTACCAGTGTATATACACTGAGATATACACCTCTCAGTGTATATACACTGAGATATACACCTCTCAGTGTATATACACTGAGATATACACTCTCAGTGTATATACACTGAGATATACACCTCTCAGTGTATATACACTGAGATATACACCTCTCAGTGTATATACACTGAGATATACACCTCTCAGTGTATATACACTGAGATATACACCTCTCAGTGTATATACACTGAGATATACTCCTCTCAGTGTATATACACTGAGATATACACCTCTCAGTGTATATACACTGTGATATACACCTCTCAGTGTATATACACTGAGATATACACCTCTCAGTGTATATACACTGAGATATACACCTCTCAGTGTATATACACTGAGATATACACCTCTCAGTGTATATACACTGTGATATACACCTCTCAGTGTATATACACTGAGATATACTCCTCTGTGTATATACACTGAGGTATACGCCTCTCAGTGTATATACACTGTGATATACGCCTCTCAGTGTATTAGTGTACCTTGTATGACCCTTACGGTTTGAGCGCTTCCCTTTCGTAATGTAACGTTATGTATTTCAGATCCGGTGAAGGCAGCGCGGCCAGCTGGACCGACCAGCGGACCGCGCGGGCCACACCTGGGCCACAATGGAGCGGGCCAGCAGCAGCAGCTGCATCCAGCGCCGCATGCGGACCAGCTGCGACGTCTGGAGGCGCAGGTCGCGGCCAGGGTTGCGGAGGTTAAGGTGGCTAGAGAGGAGAGAGACCAGGCTGGCAGGGGACTCGAAGCCCTGACTGTTCTGATACATCATCTGACCAGCACGGTGAGTAGGCTCCACACCCTTGGTCCTTTCAGGATTGGTGTTTTGACCTGGTGAGCTGTAATAGACAGATAGATCACACACACACACACACACACACACACACACACACACACACACACACACACACACACACACACACACACAGACTCTGAGGTGTCCCTGTTTGCAGATGACGTGAAGTTGATGAGAAGAATTCACTCGATCGAAGACCAGGCAGAACTACAAAGGGATCTGGACAGGCTGCAGACCTGGTCCAGCAATTGGCTCCTGGAGTTCAATCCCACCAAGTGCAAAGTCATGAAGATTGGGGAAGGGCAAAGAAGACCGCAGACGGAGTACAGTCTAGGGGGTCAGAGACTACAAACCTCACTCAAGGAAAAAGATCTTGGGGTGAGTATAACACCAGGCACATCTCCTGAAGCGCACATCAACCAAATAACTGCTGCAGCATATGGGCGCCTAGCAAACCTCAGAACAGCATTCCGACATCTTAATAAGGAATCATTCAGGACCCTGTACACCGTGTACGTTAGGCCCATATTGGAGTATGCGGCACCAGTTTGGAACCCACACCTAGCCAAGCACGTGAAGAAACTAGAGAAAGTGCAAAGGTTTGCAACAAGACTAGTCCCAGAGCTAAGAGGTATGTCCTACGAGGAGAGGTTAAGGGAAATCAACCTGACAATACTGGAGGACAGGATAGAGAGGGGGGGAATGATAACGACATACAAAATACTGAGAGGAATTGACAAGGTGGACAAAGACAGGATGTTTCAGAGGTGTGACACAGCAACAAGGAGACACAGCAACAAGCAGACACAGTTGGAAGTTGAAGACACAGATGAATCACAGGGATGTTAGGAAGTATTTCTTCAGCCAGAGTAGTCAGGAAGTGAAATAGTTTAGGAAGCGATGTAGTGGAGGCAGGATCCATTGTTGTGATGTATAACTCACCGCAGAACTGCAGGAGGCCAAGAGAGGAATATGATGAGAACAACAGAGTGATGGTAGACACATTGGCTGAGGTGCACAAAGAGCTCAATCGTGCAGAGCAAAGTTGCTGGTTATGGGTGATTTCAACCATAGGGAGATCGATTGGGAAAACCTGGAGCCACATGGGGGTCCCGAAACATGGAGAGCCAAGATGATGGATGTTGTACTGGAAAACCTCGTGCATCAACATATCAGGGACACTACCAGAGAGCGAGGGGAGGATGAACCAGCAAGTCTGGACCTTGTGTTCACCCTGAGTAACTCAGACATTGATGACATCACATATGAGAGGCCCCTCGGGGCTAGTGACCACGTAGTCCTGAGTTTTGATTACATAGTAGAGTTACAAGTGGAGAGGGTGACAGGAGTCGAATGGGAAAAGCCAAACTATAAAAGGGAGGACTACACAGGTATGAGGAACTTCCTGCAGAAGGTGCAGTGGGACAGAGAACTGGTAGGAAAGACAGTAAATAAAATGATGAAATATGTAACAACAAAATGCAAGGAGGCAGAGGAAAGGTTTGTTCCCAAGGGAAACAGAAACAATGGGAAGAGCCAGAAACGAATGTGCACAGATAAGGAGGTAGGCCCAGTGACACTACGAAAATGAGATAGCATCGAAAGTCAAGTCTTACCTGAAACTGCTGTTTAGCCACATTAGGAGGAAGACAACAGACAAAGACCAGGTGATCAGGCTGAGGACAGAAGGTGGGGAACTCACAAGAAACGATCAAGAGTTATGTGAGGAGCTCAACAGGAGATTTAAGGAAGTATTTGCAGTGGAGGCAGGAAGGACTCTTGGAAGACACCAACAAGGAATATACCAACATGTGTTGGATGACATACACACAACTGAAGAGGAGGTGAAGAAGCTGCTACGAGACCTTGATACCTCAAAGGCAATGGGACCGGACATCTCCCCGGGGGTCCTTAGAGAGGGAGCAGATACGCTGTGTGTGCCATTAACTACAATCTTCAACACATCCCTTGAAACTGGGCAACTACCTGAGGTATGGAAGACGGCAAATGTAGTTCCCATTTTTAAGGAAGGAGACAGAAAAGAGGCACTAAACTATAGACCAGTGTCACTGACGTGTATAGTATGCAAAGTCATGGAGAAGATTATCAGGAGGAGAGTGGTGGAGCACCTGGAACGGAACAAGATTATAAACGACAACCAGCACGGATTCATGGAAGGCAAATCCTGTGTCACAAACCTTCTGGAGTTTTATGACAAGGTAACAGAAGTAAGACACGAGAGAGAGGGGTGGGTTGATTGCATTTTCCTGGACTGCAAGAAGGCCTTCGAAACAGTTCCTCACGAGAGATTAGTGCAGAAACTAGAGGATCAGGCACGTATAACAGGAAGGGCACTGCAATGGATCAGAGAATACCTGACAGGGAGGCAACAACGAGTCATGGTACGTGATGAGGTATCACAGTGGGCACCTGTGACGAGCGGGGTCCCACAGGGGTCAGTCCTAGGACCAGTGCTATTTTTGGTATATGTGAATGACATGATGGAAGGGATAGACTCAGAAGTGTCCCTGTTCGCAGATGATGTGAAGTTAATGAGGAGAATTAAATCAGATGAGGATCAGGCAGGACTACAAAGAGACCTGGACAGGCTGGACACCTGGTCCAGCAACTGGCTTCTCGAATTTAACCCCGCCAAATGCAAAGTCATGAAGATCGGGGAAGGGCAAAGAAGACCGCAGACAGAGTATAGGCTAGGTGGCCAAAGACTGCAAACCTCACTCAAGGAGAAAGATCTTGGGGTGAGTATAACACCGAGCATGTCTCCGGAAGCACACATCAACCAGATAACTGCTGCAGCATATGGGCGCCTGGCAAACCTGAGAATAGCGTTCCGATACCTTAGTAAGGAATCGTTCAAGACACTGTACACTGTGTACGTCAGGCCCATACTGGATTATGCAGCACCAGTTTCGATCCCACACCTGGTCAAGCACGTCAAGAAATTAGAGAAAGTGCAAAGGTTTGCAACGAGACCAGTTCCAGAGCTAAGGGAATTGTCCTACGAAGAAAGATTATCTAAAATCGGCCTGACGACACTGGAGGACAGGAGGGTCAGGGGAGACATGATAACGACATACAAAATACTGCGTGGAATAGATAAGGTGGACAGAGACAGGATGTTCCAGAGATGGGACACAGAAACAAGGAGTCACAATTAGAAGATGAAGACTCAAATGAGTCAAAAGAATGTTAGGAAGTATTTCTTCAGTCACAGAGTTGCCAGAAAGGAAGTGAATTAGTCTATGAAATGATGAAGTGGAGGCAGGAACCATACATAGCTTTAAGTCGAGGTATGATAAAGCTCATGGGGCAGGGAGAGAGAGGACCTAGTAGCGATCAGTGAAGAGGCGGGGCCAGGAGCTGAGTCTCGACCCCTAGAACCACACACACACATACACACAAACACACAGACACACAGACACACAGACACACAGACACACAGACACACAGCTGTAGTGTATATACACTGAGAGGTGTATATCTCAGTGTATATACACTGAGAGGTGTATATCTCAGTGTATATACACTGAGAGGTGTATATCTCAGTGTATATACACTGAGAGGTGTATATCTCAGTGTATATACACTGAGAGGTGTATATCTCAGTGTATATACACTGGTAGTTTACATTAATCAGTATTTTAGGTATTAAAGTATTCTTGACTGGTGGTGTACAGGTGACGCAGTATACTTGGTACACACACTTGTGTACGTACAAAGTGTACATACACCCAGGTACTGTAATGTTAGGTCAGAGGTCACAACAGTAGCCTTGTGTAGTGTAGCAGGAAATAGGTGATAATGGGAGATGGAAGGAAGATGAGATACTTGTAGGTAACAGTTCTCTCTTACCAACCTGTTGGTGCTGTTTGATATTTAAGATGCTTGTAGTGTAGCGTAGTGTAGCGTAGTGTAACGTAGTGTAGCGTAGTGTAACGTAGTGTAGCGTAGTGTAGCGTAGTGTAGTGTAGTGTAGTGTAGCGTAGTGTAGTGTAGTGTAGCGTAGTGTAGTGTAGTGTAACGTAGTGTAGCGTAGTGTAGTGTAGTGTAACGTAGTGTAGCGTAGTGTAGCGTAGTGTAGTGTAGCGTAGTGTAACGTAGTGTAGCGTAGTGTAGCGTAGTGTAGCGTAGTGTAGCGTAGTGTAGTCCAAACCTGGTTGGGCAAATATTCAGTTAGTGGAATGGATTATGAAGGACCTGCCTAGTATGGGCCAACAGGCCTGCTGCAGTGTTCCTCCCGTAGTGTGTGTGTGTGTGTTGTGTGTGTGTGTGTGTGTGTGTGTGTGTGTGTGTGTGTGTGTGTGTGTGTGTGTGTGTGTGTGTGTGTGTGTGTGTGTGTGTGTGTGTGTGTGTGTGTGTGTATGTATGTGTGTGTGTGTGTGGGTAGTGTGTGGGTGGAGGACTCTACCAGCAGCCTCCAGTCACATCCTAAAAAGCAGTGTTTACCAGCCTGGCAGGTGGCGTCTTGCTGGATGTTACTTCTCTCTTACAGTCTCTCTTACACTTATTACAATAGCATCATCATCGTTCCCCCTAACTCATCAGTTTTAGTCCTGGTGCTTCGAATGTTGATGAGTCAAGACTTTGAGCCTTGAATCATCACTCTCTTGAGAGGCATAAGAAAGGAGGAACACTGCAGCAGGCCTGTTGGCCCATACTAGGCAGGTCCTTCACAAATCCAACCCACTAACAAAATATTTGCCCAGCCCAATTTTCAGTGGTACCCAGAAACACTTGAACAAGTTGATAAATTAGACACATGTGCAACTCTTGGGTATCTTTATTGAGGAAACGTTTCGCCACACAGTGGCTTCATCAGTCCATACATAGGAGAAACTTGAAGAACAGGAGGAGAATGAGGTAATCAGTCCCTCAGCCTTGAGTCGATGTGGTCAGTCCATCAATCTTGAATAGAATACGGCATAAGTATTAAGATCCCAAGAAGTTGCAGTGTCTGACAGGTTTGAGTGGTGACGTGTACTTAGCTTTGAGTGGTGACGTGTACTTAGCTGTGGTGACGTGTACTTAGCTCAGTGGTGACGTGTACTTAGCTCAGTGGTGACGTGTACTTAGCTCTGTGAAGACCTGTTTGTGCGCTCTCTACGAATTGAAGCAAGATGCCCTCCATCGAGCAACTTTACCAACAGCTTAAGGAAGAATTGAGGATGGCGAAGATGGAGATTCGGCGACTGACCGAGGAAAACAAGAAGATTCGTAGTAGTCCTCCTGTTTTGAGTCCTCAGGTCAAGAAAGGAAACTGGTCAGTGGCTGGACAGCAGGGAACGAAGTTGACGATCAAGAAGACGAATGGAAAGGTAGAAACGATGAAGAAGAAAGAGACTGCCGTGGAAACTGTTGTGGAAACATCTAATACATTCTCAGTGCTACCCGACGAATGTGAGTCGACTACTGGGAACGTCACGACGATCGACACCAAGGAAGGTAAGAATATTGTTGTTGTTGGGGATAGCCAAGTTAGGTATATGGATAGGGCGTTCTGCTTGAAGGACAGGAGTAGGAGACAGAGAGTTTGCTTTCCTGGGGCTGGGATGGAGGATATTGTTAGCCGTCTGGATGACATCATGAGAGGTAATGGGAGCAATCCTATTATCTGTCTCAGTGCTGGAGGCAACGATGTTGGCAGACGTAGGAGTGAAGACCTGATTAGCAGGTATAGGTCAGCAATAGAAATAATTAGGAGTAAGGGTGGGAACCCTGTCATATGTGGTATTTTGCCAAGGAGAGGAGTTGGAAATGAATGGTTGTCCAGGGCAATTGGTGTCAATTGCTGGCTGGACAAATACTGTAAGGAAAATGCGGTAACATTCATTGACAACTGGGACCTCTTCTATGACAGAAATGATATGTATGCCAGGGATGGGGTTCACTTATCTAGGTCTGGGATGGGAGCACTGGCAACTGCAGTGGAGGGAGCTGTTAGGTCTTTAAACTAGGAATAGTTAGTGGTATGGGTTTTGGCGGGAAAACAGTCAAGTCGCAGTGTAGTAATATGAGTACTAGGAGAACTAGTAATAGGCAAAATGAGGTAGATATTGGAAAGCCAGTGGCACAAATTGACAAGGACAGTAATAGGTTTAGTGGAATAACAGAAAGGAGCAGGAAGGGTAAAGAGAGAGGAGGGTCTTTAAATATATATTACACAAATAGTCGCAGTGCTAGGAATAAGATGGACGAGTTGAGACTAGTTGCTAGTGCAGGTAACATTGATGTATTTGCCTTAACTGAAACGTGGTTTAATTCAAAAAGTCGGGACATGCCTGCGGAATGTCACATTCAGGGTTTTAAATTGTTCCAAGTAGATAGAAGTATCGGGAAGGAGGGTGGGGTGGCATTGTATGTCCGAGATCGCTTGAACTGTTGCATAAAAACGGGTATTAAGTCTGAAGTAACACATACAGAGTCTGTTTGGATAGAATTTTCAGAGGGGCATGAAAAATTAATTTTAGGTGTGATATACCGTCCCCCAAATTTAGATAGGGACCAGGGGGGACTACTATGGGAGGAAATTGTTAGGGCCACAAGACACGATAATGTAGTAATTCTAGGAGACTTTAACTTTAGTCATATTGATTGGAATTTCTTGACTGGGAATTTAGAATCATACGACTTCTTAGAAGTAGTTCAGGATTGTTTTCTGAAGCAGTTTGTGACAGAACCTACAAAGGGTAATAACCTGCTCGACTTAGTTCTGGCAAACAAT
>NW_027195948.1:87500-120679 GCF_038502225.1 Cherax quadricarinatus | reverse complement strand
GTTCAATAAATACTATCTGTCCATTTTACAACCCCATATTCAAAATACTATTAATTACTATTACTTGCTAAAAAATTTTTTAATACCATAATTACTATTAATCCATTTTACTTCTGTACATTTTTTACATATTATTAATTACCATTACTTGCTATAAACTTGTTTTAATACCACATTTACTATCAGTCCATTCTACTTTATACAATTAATCATTTTATTATCTTAATTTTAAATACTTTGTATTGCCTTTATAAGTTCTAATATTACTACCAGTGCAATATTGAATCCTAATAGTTAATAAAAATATAATACTTCCAACAGAAATTATTAAATTTTGTTAAGCACTATATTTACTATCAGTCCATTTTACTTAGTACAATTTTTAATTAACAATTACTTACTTACTATTATAAACTATTATTATAGACCTGATAATTAGTACAATATTATATTGTCAATCTTGTGCTATAATAACAGTTAACATAATCCCTGTATTTATTTATTTTAATTTGTTATTATAAACTATTATTTTTTTTCTCTTATTTCTTTATAACTACCATTACCTGCAGACTTTTAATTTAATTATTACTTACAGTATTAAGCAATTTTATTGCGTTCAGTAAACTTCTATACTAAATCTACAACTGTTGTCAAACTCTAAAACTATAACCGTTCAATATTAAATCATCAAATCTGTACCATATTAAGAGTAAACTGTATCTCCGTATTTATTTAGAACTACTTGTAACAATCCATTAGCCAGTAAGATAAAATTAGTTTAGTATCAATATTATTAAGTTTAACATAACATTTTATTCAAAGGTCTAGTTGTAGAGTCACTCTCATTCTTGTGATTACAAACATTGATCCTGATATCAACCTTTTATTAAATGACTTACACGAATCGAACAGCAACTGTAATTATTTTACAGCAAACCAAGCAAAGACATTACTCAGAGCCAACAATAACATAACTATTTTAAATTACAATGTCAGATCTTTGAGTAAACATTACGATGACCTCACAGCATTATTCAGTTCCCTTCTTACCAGTATGTAAGAAGGGTACCTGGCTAAAGCCTGGTACTATAGATGTCTATGTCATTCCTGGTTACACAGCCATACACAACTGTAGGACAGAACAACAAGGGGGTGAAACACCTATTTACTATTCAGATCATCTTGAATGTATCAATAATTCTTTGACAAGGGATGAGCATGGAGAATACATTATAACTAAATTTAAATCAAAAGTTCTGCAAAAACCCCTCACAATGATAAACATCTACAGAGTACTACAGTCAAACGTTTAACATTTTAGTGAAAAGTTAATTAACAAGAGAACTGATGCACATATGAACAAAGGCCACTTACTGCTCTCAGGAGATTTCAGTATAAATCTACTACATGACCAAGACCCACAAGTAACCGAATTCACAAACACTATGAGCAACTGCTTGCTACCAACAGTAACAAAACCTACAAGAATCTCCGAGACTAGTATCACCTTATTAGACCACATCTGGACTAACACTTTATCCCTTTTAAAATCAGGCATAATCACAGACAACACCACAGACCACTACCCTACCTTTCTCATAACCAACCTAGGTAAATTGCCCCAAGACACTACTAAAGTTACCTTCAGACTACATAACGAGACAGCTGTTAATAACTTTATAACAGCTATTAATAATGTCGACTGGCATAATGAGCTTGAAACATATACAGATACAAATGAATGTATTAATAATTTAAAAAAAAATAAAAAAACACCTCTGTAACAAGCATTGCCTTAAAAAACTAAACAGATCACAGCTAAGAAACTGAACAGTCCGTGGGTGACACCCAGCATCCTTAAATCCATTAACACAAAGCACCTATTTGAAAAACAATACAGAATGGGTCAAATAACTAGAGACCATTCTAAACGTTACTCGTCAATCCTTGCCAGCCTGATAAGAAGATAAAAAAAATGTATTATGAAAACAGATTACATAACATAAAAGGTGATATGGAAAACACCTAGAAAACCCTATCCGAAATTCTAGGAACTAAAATGATATCCAAAAAGAAAACAATCAAATTAACAAAATCAGGCAAACCCCTACTCCCACCAACTGAAACAGCGAACAGACTCAATGTTTTCTTCTCCACCATAAGTAAGAATCTAGTGAGCAAAATCCCAAACTCAAACACCCGTCCATCAGACTACCTCACTGGCACCTACCTAAATACATTATTCCTAGCCCCAACCAACCCAACAGAAGTCTCGCTTATCATCAACACCCTTAAAAACAAGGCAGGGGAACAAAAATAAGGCAGGGGAACAAAAACAAGGCAGGGGGACATTAACTTACGAACTTTTATGTACAAAAAAGCATCACAAGTACTGTCACCAATTATTGCAACACTAACAAATCCATCTAATCTTCCACCTTCCCAGCAATTCTCAAAATAGTGAGGGTCACCCCGATCCACAAAGGAGGTGAACAACCCGTCTTGAATAACTATAGACAAATATCTAACCTACCTCTGCTCTCTAAAATCTTTGAAAAATTAATTCATAGATCTATTCCTACCTCGTCTCACACAACTTATTAAGCCCCTGTCATTTTGGATTCAGGACTAATAAAAACACAAATGATGCTATTATACACATGCTAGAACTAATATACACCGCTCTCGAGAAAGAAGTCCCGCTGGGAATCTTCATTGATTTACGTAAAGATTTTGATACAGTTGACCATGATTTGCTGTACATTAAATTAACACACTATGGTATAAGAGGGCACTCCCTCAACTACCTAAGGTCATACCTTAGTAACAGAAGCCAATATGTGTACACAAATAGAGCAAACTCTTCCACACAACCACAGTCGGTGTCCCACAAGGAAGTGTCCTTGGTTCACTCCTCACTCTGAAGGTCCACCTCAATGGGTCTGGGAGAGAGTGTGAGGTGGCTGGAGTTGTGGGGAATGAGGCTACTAGCAGTGAGGTGCAGTCTGTCTCTCGCTGTGAGGAGGCTGTAGGTGGGGAGGTAGCAACGGCTACCAGCAGTGAGGTGCAGTCCAGCACCTGCTACAAGTGGCGAGTGGTTCACAGTAATGGGAGGCGCATCAGAGTAAGGAAAGTTAAGAGTGAAGATCTGAAGGTAGGAAATCGCTTCTCTGTTCTTCAGGATGAATGTACTTCATTGGCCAGTGAAGGTAAGGGTACTACTGCCCCTGCTAACAGAGGTAAGCGCATTCTTGTGGTTGGTGACTCTCAGGTAAGATATATTGACCGTGCTTTTTGTAATAGGAATAAGAAGATGAGAGATAGAGTGTGCTTCCCTGGAGCTGGTGTTGGGGACATAGTTAACAGGCTGGATATTATCATGTCAGGTAATGGGAACAAGCCCATTATTTGTCTCAGTGCTGGTGGAAATGATATTGGGAAAGGTAGGAGAGAAGAGCTGCTAGGTAAGTACAGATCAGCTATAGATTTCATTAAGTCTAAGGGAGGGGTCCCAATCATATGTAGCATCTTGCCTAGAAGGGGAGTAGGAAATGAATGGTTGTCTAGGGCAATTGGTGTAAATTGCTGGCTAGACAGATACTGCAAGGAACTTGCAATCCCATTCATTGACAACTGGAACAACTTTTATGGCAAACATGATATGTATGCAAGGGATGGGGGTACATCTCTCTGGGGCTGGGGTGGTAGCACTTGCAAACTCAATTGAGAAGGCCATTGGTGAAATGCCTATGATTTTAAACTGATAGAAGATAGAGGTATGGGTGTGTGTGGGAAACAAGCAGGTTGCAACACTAGGGTTGGAAACAGTAAATGTATAAAAGACATTCAGCATGAAGTTATAAATAAAGACAATTGATCAGGTCAGCAAACAAAGGGGGACAGCAGAGGGCAGCAAAGGACTAGCTCCCTTAAGGTTTACTATACTAATAGCAGGAGTGTAAGAAATAAGATAGATGAGCTAAGATTAATTGTAAGTGCAGGAAACATAGATATTATTGCTATAACAGAGACCTGGCTCAATCTGAAAGATAGAGAGATGCCCTCTGAATGTCACATACAAGGCTATAAATTATTCCACACTGACAGGGTCAACAGGAAGGGTGGTGGAGTAGCGATGTATGTCAGAGACAATTTAAATTGTTGTGTTAGATGTGAGGGAAAAGTAGGTGTAAGTGGGGTTAAGGTTGTTCGGGCAACCAGGAACCATTAGTTACGTCGCGTGCACCCCCCCCCCTTCTCTCTGGCGGGCTGGGGCGAAACTAGTTCCTGGTGTCCGATTTGTTAGTTTCTACTCCTGGTAATATTGACCTTACCTGGTGTGGGTTGAAGTTTGGAGAGTCACTTCACCTCCACTCTTCTCCTAATCAGGTAGGGTGATATACCAGGAGTATCACTGTTTGTTTCTTTATTTTGTTTGCTGGTTACCAGTAATGATTTTGGCATTTATCATTCTTTTCAATTCTTAAATGTTGTATTATCATAACTATGGGTAACCAGTTTATTTTCTTTTATTTACCAGCTCTGTTCCTGGCGTGGTCTTCCAGGATAGACGCCAGATAAAGGAGCAAGACATGTTAATAATACTTATTAACATTATTCTACTACTACCGGCCCTTACCTATTCTACTTGTGCTCCATCCAAGTGGTAGGAGATTCCAGAACATCGGATTACCATCTGCCCAGGATAACCTACATAAATAACATCAGAGGAACTATCCAGGGCCATACCTACTCCTACCCAACTACAAGAACTGAAGGCCAATTTTTTTTATTATATTTAAATTTTAAGTAAAATTCTCAAAAATCATTTTTCTTGTTTTTCCTAAATCATTTCTTTATTTATTTATTTTTCCATTAATTTCTTTTGTTCAGTTGGAAGGCGTTCCACTGACATTAGACACGATATAAAAGTAGAAGCGTCAGCCACTGAATCTGTTTGGTTACAGCTTCTCGAGGGCCGAGAAAAACTAATTTTTGGTGTGATTTACAGGGCCCCAAATCTTGATAGGGAGTGCAGTAAACTTCTATGGGACGAAATTCGTAAGGCATCTACATACGAAAATGTTGTGCTAATGGGAGATTTCAACTATAGACAGATTGACTGGAGCAATTTGACAGGAAATTTAGAGTCAGCTGACTTTCTTGATACGATCCAGGATTGTTTTTTAAAACAGTCTGTGACAGAGCCAACTAGGGGAAATAACCTCCTTGACTTGATTCTTGCCAGTAGGGAAACACTAATTAATAATCTTGAGGTTAATGATGAGCTTGGGGAAAGTGATCACAAATCACTCAGTTTTAATATATCATGGAATTCCCCTAATAATGGCAATCAAGTCTCCGTCCCTGACTTTCGCTTGGCTGATTTCATAGGACTGAAAAATTACTTAGGTGGGCTGAACTGGAATGACCTGACTAAGGGTCAGGTAGGTGGTGATGGTTGCCGATATGATGCTTTCCAGGGCATAGTTCCAGCTGCTCAGTCAAATTATGTTCCAAATAGGGAAATCAGATCAAACAAAAATGATCCTAAATGGATGAACAATAGATTAAAATATCTGATTGGTCAAAAGAGAGGCATATATAGGCAAATCAAAAGAGGAGAGGGGCAATTAAGAAATCGATATATTCAGTTAAAGAGAAATAAAAAAGGGAATTAGAAAAGCAAAAAGAGATTATGAGGTTAAAGTTGCAAGAGAATCGAAGACTAACCCAAAAGGATTCTTTCAGGTTTACAGAAGTAAGATCAGGGACAAGATAGGCCCACTCAAAAGTTCCTCGGGTCAGCTCACTGACAGTGATAAGGAAATGTGTAGAATTTTTAACACATACTTCCTCTCAGTTTTTACACAGGAGGATACCAGCGATATTCCAGAAATGATAAATTATGTAGAACAGGACGATAATAAACTGTGCACTATTAGGGTCACAAGTGACATGGTCCTTAGGCAAATAGATAAATTAAAACCTAACAAATCCCCAGGCCCTGATGAACTGTATGCAAGGGTTCTAAAGGAATGTAAAGAGGAGCTTAGCAAACCTTTGGCTAATCTTTTCAACATATCACTACAAACTGGCATGGTGCCAGATAAGTGGAAAATGGCAAATGTGATACCTATTTTTAAAGCAGGTGACAGGTCCTTAGCTTCGAACTATAGACCAATAAGCCTAACCTCCATAGTGGGAAAATTTATGGAATCAATAATTGCCGAGGCAGTTCGTAGCCACCTTGAAAAGCATAAATTAATCAACGAATCTCAGCATGGTTTTACAAAGGGGCGTTCCTGCCTTACGAATTTATTAACTTTTTTCACTAAGGTATTTGAGGAGGTAGATCATGGTAATGAATATGATATTGTGTATATGGACTTCAGTAAGGCTTTTGACAGGGTCCCACATCAGAGACTATTGAGGAAAATCAAGGCACATGGAATAGGAGGAGAAATTTTTTCCTGGATAGAGGCATGGTTGACAAATAGGCAGCAGAGAGTTTGCATAAATGGGGAGAAATCAGAGTGGGGAAGCGTCACGAGCGGTGTTCCACAGGGGTCAGTGTTGGGCCCCCTGCTGTTCACAATCTACATGAACGACATAGATGAGGGCATAAAGAGCGACATCGGCAAGTTTGCCGATGACACCAAAATAGGCCGTCGAATTCATTCTGACGAGGACATTCGAGCACTCCAGGAAGATTTGAATAGACTGATGCAGTGGTCGGAGAAGTGGCAGATGCAGTTTAATATAGACAAATGCAAAGTTCTAAATGTTGGACAGGACAATAACCATGCCACATATAAACTAAATAATATAGATCTTAATATTACGGATTGCGAAAAAGATTTAGGAGTTCTGGTTAGCAGTAATCTGAAACCAAGACAACAGTGCATAAGTGTTCGCAATAAAGCTAATAGAATCCTTGGCTTCATATCAAGAAGCATAAATAATAGGAGTCCTCAGGTTGTTCTTCAACTCTATACATCCTTGGTTAGGCCTCATTTAGATTATGCTGCACAGTTTTGGTCACCGTATTACAGAATGGATATAAATGCTCTGGAAAATGTACAAAGGAGGATGACAAAGTTGATCCCATGTATCAGAAACCTTTCTTATGAGGATAGACTAAGGGCCCTGAATCTGCACTCTTAGAAAGACGTAGAATTAGGGTAGATATGATTGAGGTGTATAAATGGAAGACAGGAATAAATAAAGGGGATGTAAATAGTGTGCTGAAAATATCTAGCCTAGACAGGACTCGCAGCAATGGTTTTAAGTTGGAAAAATTCAGATTCAGGAAGGATATAGGAAAGTATTGGTTTGGTAATAGAGTTGTGGATGAGTGGAACAAACTCCCAAGTACAGTTATAGAGGCCAGAACGTTGTGTAGCTTTAAAAATAGGTTGGATAAATACATGAGTGGATGTGGGTGGGTGTGAGTTGGACCTGATAGCTTGTGCTACCAGGTCGGTTGCCGTGTTCCTCCCTTAAGTCAATGTGACCTGACCTGACTAGGTTGGGTGCATTGGCTTAAGCAGGTAGGAGACTTGGACCTGTCTCACATGGGCCAGTAGGCCTTCTGCAGTGTTCCTTCGTTCTTATGTTCTTATGCTCTTATTTACATCACTGACCTACCAAATGCATCACAGCTACTCAAACCCATGTTATTTGCAGATGACACAACATATGTCTTCTCTCACCCAAACCCAGTCATTCTGGCTTACACTGTTAATGCCGAATTGCAGAAAATAACTACCTGAATGATGACAAATAAGCTGACCCTCAATTCTGACAAAACCTATTTTATTCAGTTTGGAAACAGAGCTGCAAATGTTCCACTTAACATAACGCTAAACGGATCACTCATCACAAGACTCACAAAGGGAAAATTTCTAGGAATCCACCTTGCCAGTAGCCTCAAATTCCACACACACAACAACTTTCTAAGAAAATCTCTAAGACAGTAGGCATACTATCAAAGATACGGTACTATGTTCCACATTCAGCTCTCCTTGCACTGTATCATTCACTCATCTACCCTTATCTCACATATGGAATTTGTGCGTGGGTATCAACAACATTAAATCACCTAAGACCACTAATAACCCAGTAAAAGGCTACAGTCAGAATAACAAATTCCCACTTCCGACAGCATACTCCACCAATATTCAAAAGTCTAAAACTGCTCACCGTTAAGAACATCCATACTTATTTATGTGCCTACTACATACATAGAACACTACACTCAAACCCTCCTCTCAAACTTCTCACCAACCTTAACAGGACACACGACCACAACACAAGACATAGATCTCTTTTTGATGTACCACGTGTCCATATTTCACTGTGAAAAGCTCTATGCACATAAAGGGCGTCAAAATTTGGAATTCTTTACCAGTAAACATTAAAGTAACCAGGTCTGAACATCAATTTAAGGCTCTTCTCAAAAGCCACCTACTCACCCTAAACTAAATACTCAATATTTAACTTTTCCAAAATTATTAATACTACATTGTAGTATAAATACCTACCCAAAACAATACTACCTTACACCCAATTATAACATTCTCATACTGTAAACTACTTTTAACAAATCACAATGTTATGTTCCCATAATATAATTTCAATATTTATTATTGAAACTATTGTAATTAGAGTAAAATTACTGTCTACTATAATGAAAAAAAGATGTACAACTTAAACTATGATCAATTTCTTTAGTATTAAGTAGTCTGTAAGGCATTAAATTAAGTCTGTCCATAATGCCTAGGCATGATAGTGGCTCTTTGCACTGCAATTCATTATTGTAATTTCATAATCTCAATGTAATCTTGCAAAGAAATAAATTTTGTTTGTTTATGGCTGGCGGCGGCCAGCAACAGAAACTGCCACAACTGCCTGGCGGCTCAAGCTCAGATGAGGTACAACAGTTGACGCAACATTTGCGGATGGGACCTACTCGTGGAGGTAGTAAGTAGATTGAAAGAGATATCTTCTGTATCAGACAAGTATGGCTACAGTAACAGACACACATACAACAACTAGCAACCAGTGAGGAATCGTCTGAGTCCTGCATTACTTCCAACGCGTCTATTTCTTCACCGAAATCTTTCGTTAAAACTTTCATACAAGACTACAGAGAGAGGAGCACTACGACGATACCACGCACATATATTCCTAAGAAAATGAAGACATTTTTCATCTTTCTCACTTCCACTGACAAAGGTGAATCCGAATGCTACTGTCAATCATAGTAACATATCTTCACCTCAGGAAATGAGTTGAAGGTATTACTACCTGTTGAAATAGTAGCTAACAATTTAAATAGTACCTACCTTTAACAATAGCTCCCCTGCTATTTTACTGAGAAAATAATGTAAGCGAAACAGAAACTGCTGGATGGATCACTACCTAAGAAGGTAAAAACTGATAGACGGGACACAACCAGTAGAAGAGAGAGAACACTATTGTGATAGTGAGGTGTGGGTGTTGCAACCCCTGAATGGGTTACAATGATTATTATGTATATATATGATGTATATTACTTTTTCATTTAATTTTATATTGCTTATATTTGCGATAATAGCTAAATCGTATATGTATGACTTTATATTATTATTTGACTGTTATATTGTTATTTGACTTACGTTGTTAGGATGTACATAATATATGCTCAGTTCAAGTCTTGGTTGTCAAACTACTGTAATTATCGCTTGTCGCTCGTTATGCTGCCGGCTTCTGAGCTGTGCTGTCCACGGGGCTATCACGTGATCGAGGGGGGGGTGTCCTCACCTCTCGTGAAGTATTCAGTCTGCTCTAGACTCTCTTGGTGGTTGGACAGATTGTCTGTCTTATTATTCTTGTTAGTTCTGTAGAACTCTGTTCACAGAACATTGTATAGACTTAGTGATTTTCGACGTTGTACTGAGGTTGTGTGTCGCTTAGACACTCTGAACATCTCAGGTCCTTAGCTATAGCTTCTGACCTAATTTTGTACTGGTTTCTGTGTATTGTCACAGTCAGGGTTTTTCCTATGCTGAACTTAGATTTAGTAGTATGGGAGTTTTGTAACTTTTGTGGAGGATCTGCTGATGGTCCCTACTTAGTGTCGTTATATTATCTCCTTGATCCTGATTGTGTCGCAGTCGCTTGTTATATGGCTATTGGGTTTAGCATTCTTTTCATTGTTCAAGCAGACTGTTCTGGTTGCCAGTCGGTCAAGAAGTTATTTTATTTGAGGACTTTGTCAGTCACTTGTTTAAGTCTAGTCGAGTCGTGAGACATAGTGAACTACTTAGAGCACTTACACGCATACACAAACTTACTTGTACATATTTGTAATATCTTATTAAATGTTAATGTACCAGACGGTACTTAAGAATTATAAATGTGATATGTGCTTTCAGCACAATAATATTGAACTCGAGAGATTGATTTTATTTTGATTTCTGTGATTAATTTAATTTGATAATATACCACTAGACAACTTAATGATTAATAAATTTATTAAATTTTAATTTCTCTAGTTAGTAGCCTACCAGTTGTAATCCTGAAGCACTATTGAATAATACTGAATTTTAATGGATAATTGGACAAGGATACTGACTACTTGTTACGAAAACCCAGTAACAGGCTGGATGCTAGAAGGGCAGTCCTTTCTAGTATTCACTGGAGATCTCTAAGCTTTTAGAATCGCGTTTTTTGTAACAGTGGGCTAGACCCTTTATAGGCCTTCCTTTGATGCATTACTTTCATTGTTCCTTGATAATGTGAGTAGTCACGAAAGCGCTTGGAATTTCTCTATTGTTTCACAGTGGTTGTTTTGCATATTCTGAAATCACCTGTTTACTGTGATCTTATTGCATGCATATATATATATATATATATATATATATATATATATATATATATATATATATATATATATATATATATATATATATATATATATATATATATGTATATATATATATATATATATATATATATATATGCTTGAGAACAGCCTTCAACTGCAACTGACGAGGTAATTAGCTCCTTCCATGTAAGAATCATAGAGGCCACTCAGGGAAGTTGCCAATTAAATACATCAAAGCTCTATTAGCAATATAAACCAACCACGGAAATTAGTGACTGCATGAAAAATGATCAAGCAGAGTGTATAAGGCATCACCAAACGAGACAGCTCACCGGGGCTATACTGCAGAGGTTGAGAAAAGAATTAATTACACTAATCACACAACACAAAAATGAATTATGGAAATAAGTTGTTCAAGCTAATCAATACAAAAGCCAACGTGAAAAGTTCTGGAGCAAAATCCGCCAACTTCTAGGGGCAAAGCACAAGGCTACCCATTATCTCATACATTCCTTCACCGATTACGATGATGAGGAAGTTGATATTAAAGTTGATGACCCACAAGATCAAGCCAATCTGATGGGTGATGTGTGGGAGAAAATTCCCTCACACAATGATAGTAGAACATTTAATAATAACTATTACTAGAGAGACAACCGAGCTGACCTCCAACCATTACCACTAAGTGATACATCTACCCTTGAAGATGAACATGCCCTAACAAGACCAATCACACTCAGGGAAATGAGTCAAGTCATAAGCAGAATGAGTAATAAAGCTCCTGGCCCCTCAGGTATAATAGTGAAACAAGCAAAGTTCTTACCCAGAAATTGCAAAATGTCTCTGGAACATATCTTTAATGCTCTCTTGGTCTCGGGACACTTTCCTGTGACACTTAAGACAGCAAGGATGATATTCATTGCAAAACCCAGCTAAGACAAACATAAACCGGAGAACTATAGACCTATCTCATTACTTGAAGTCACTGGTAAAGTCCTTGAGAAAATCATTTCCAACATATTAAACTACTACATGGAGTGAACATTAAAATGGTATAAAATACCGACAGGTTGTTAGGTAAGACACATATGCAACAGTTAGGTATCTTTATTATAATAAAGATACCTAACTGTTGCATATGTGTCTTACCTTACTACATGGAGTACAGTCAGCTCTTCACTGAAAAACAGTTTGGACTCACGACCCACAGAGGAACCCAACAAGCTATCAACATCATTTTCGATGCTGCGGACAGCCTGAGGAAACAGGGCAACCTTGCCCTTATTGCAGCCAGGGATGTAAACAAAGCTTTTGACAGCCTGTGGCACGACGGACTCAAATATATTTAAACATGTCGACCTTCCTGACCACAACTGGATTTTTTTTCAGATTCATAAACAACTTATTATCAGAAAGAAGAATCATCCCTATCTCCCTCAACCCGGGTTCAATGATACTATCATCACCTAATTTCCTGGTATTATCCATGTAGTGTCATCCACTCCCGTAACGAGGAAACATAAGCATGCGAGGGTAATAGAAAAAATGAATATGGAACTACGAAGAACAGCAAACTGGAAGAAGAAATGGAGAATCACGGCCAACCCAGATAAAGTCCTCATCAGCACCATCGGATGTTTTGCAATAACTATAACACAAAGATGGGGGTTATCTCCAGAGGTACACCTATTGCCTTCAGCAACCCCAGCAAGCTCCTAGGATACGAGATAGATAGATTACCCCACTCCGCATCTAACATTTTTAAAAAGATAAACTTGGCCAAAGCTCGCCTCAGCAAACTATACAGGTTTAACCAAGCTCCTTCCCACCTCAAGAAACACCTGCACAAGAATATCCTTGTGTACCTATGTTATTAACAACTAAAATCAACATTCTACAGCTACAAAAAGTCCAGAATATAGCACTCCCCTTTATCACAGGCACCAGGAGGAGACACACAATCAGGATGGAAGATCTACACATCCAATAGGAGATATAGATACAATAAATGTAAGGTTTGATAAACTATAGAAGAAACAACTATACGACATGCAAGAACTCTATATACCAGACAGAGTAAACCTTCCACAACCAACAAACACCACCGACTACATCATTAACACTCCTCACAGAACCCAAAGAATGACCCTCCAACAAAGAATGACCCTCCAACAAAGAATGACCCTCCAACAAAGAATGACCTTCCAACAAAGAATGACCCACCAACAAAGAATGACCCTCCAACAAAGAATGACCCTCCAACAAAGAATGACCTTCCAACAAAGAATGACCCTCCAACAAAGAATGACCCTCCAACAAAGAATGACCCTCCAACAAAGAATGACCTTCCAACAAAGAATGACCCTCCAACAAAGAATGACCCTCCAACAAAGAATGACCTTCCAACAAAGAATGACCTTCCAACAAAGAATGACCCTCCAACAAAGAATGACCCTCCAACAAAGAATGACCCTCCAACAAAGAATGACCCCCCAACAAAGAATGATCCTCCAACAAAGAATGACCCCCCAACAAAGAATGACCCTCCAACAAAGAATGACCCTCCAACAAAGAATGACCCCCCAACAAAGAATGACCCTCCAACAAAGAATGACCCTCCAACAAAGAATGACCCTCCAACAAAGAATGACCCTCCAACAAAGAATGACCCTCCAACAAAGAATGACCCTCCAACAAAGAATGACCCTCCAACAAAGAATGACCCTCCAACAAAGAATGACCCTCCAACAAAGAATGACCCTCCAACAAAGAATGACCCTCCAACAAAGAATGACCCTCCAACAAAGAATGACCCTCCAACAAAGAATGACCCTCCAACAAGGATAATTTCCAGATTCCAATTATCCTGAGTGACCTCCCAAAGATATAGATGAATGGGTAACACCGGAACCCTTTTATGTCTAATAAGGATAAAACCTCCCAAATTAATGGGGACTTTCCTTTTAACTCATTAACTATTACATCTAACCATGAAACATCTGCAAACCTACTGCGGCAGGACACCACCTCTGAAGCAGCTGAGTCGGCCAGTATCTCCGAGTAATAATCGACCTACATCAAAGGCCTTACTATCGTCATTTCCAGCCAACGACCTGCAGTTCCCCTCCCCCCTCCCCCCTCCCCCCTCCCCCCGAGAAAACGTTATGCAATTATACATTTGTTATAACAGTGTAAAACTGACCGGTAAGTGTTATACCCCATTCATTGAAATTGATTTCATTAATGACAATACACACTCACACATGCATTAAAGTGCACCAAAGTGGTTTGGCCACTTACCTTTATTACCCCACCTCCACTACCCCCACCCATCCATTTTCCTTTTAGTCATCCTTACCCATCCTTCTACCTTCTCCATCTTACCCATCCTTCTACCTTCTCCATCTTACCCATCCTTCTACCTTCTCCATCTTACCAAAGCTCTGGTCATACAAGTCAAGGTTGCAGCAGTCACCACAAGATCATTTTTGCTACAAAATCAAGTTTCTCCAACTGATAATTTATATTTTCATTCCAGAAAGGATTTGTGTGGTGATGAATGTTCTCTCTGTCAGTATAGAGGAAGTGAGAGAAGTGATGTGTGTGGTGAATGTTCTCTGTCAGTATAGAGGAAGTGAGAGAAGTGATGATGTGTGTGGTGAATGTTCTCTGTCAGTATAGAGGAAGTGAGAGAAGTGATGATGTGTGTGCTGATGAATGTTCTCTCTGTCAGTATAGAGGAAGTGAGAGAAGTGATGTGTGTGGAGAATGTTCTCTGTCAGTATAGAGGAAGTGAGAGAAGTGATGATGTGTGTGGAGAATGTTCTCTGTCAGTATAGAGGAAGTGAGAGAAGTGATGATGTGTGTGGAGAATGTTCTCTGTCAGTATAGAGGAAGTGAGAGAAGTGATGATGTGTGTGGTGAATGTTCTCTGTCAGTATAGAGGAAGTGAGAGAAGTGATGTGTGTGGTGAATGTTCTCTGTCAGTATAGAGGAAGTGAGAGAAGTGATGTGTGTGGTGAATGTTCTCTGTCAGTATAGAGGAAGTGAGAGAAGTGATGATGTGTGTGGTGAATGTTCTCTGTCAGTATAGAGGAAGTGAGAGAAGTGATGATGTGTGTGGTGAATGTTCTCTGTTAGTATAGAGGAAGTGAGAGAAGTGATGATGTGTGTGGTGAATGTTCTCTGTCAGTATAGAGGAAGTGAGAGAAGTGATGATGTGTGTGGTGAATGTTCTCTGTTAGTATAGAGGAGGTGAGAGAAGTGATGATGTGTGTGGTGAATGTTCTCTGTCAGTATAGAGGAAGTGAGAGAAGTGATGTGTGTGGTGAATGTTCTCTGTCAGTATAGAGGAGGTGAGAGAAGTGATGATGTGTGTGGTGAATGTTCTCTGTCAGTATAGAGGAAGTGAGAGAAGTGATGTGTGTGGTGAATGTTCTCTGTCAGTATAGAGGAGGTGAGAGAAGTGATGATGTGTGTGGTGAATGTTCTCTGTTAGTATAGAGGAAGTGAGAGAAGTGATGATGTGTGTGGTGAATGTTCTCTGTCAGTATAGAGGAAGTGAGAGAAGTGATGATGTGTGTGGTGAATGTTCTCTGTTAGTATAGAGGAGGTGAGAGAAGTGATGATGTGTGTGGTGAATGTTCTCTGTCAGTATAGAGGAAGTGAGAGAAGTGATGTGTGTGGTGAATGTTCTCTGTCAGTATAGAGGAGGTGAGAGAAGTGATGATGTGTGTGGTGAATGTTCTCTGTCAGTATAGAGGAAGTGAGAGAAGTGATGTGTGTGGTGAATGTTCTCTGTCAGTATAGAGGAGGTGAGAGAAGTGATGATGTGTGTGGTGAATGTTCTCTGTTAGTATAGAGGAAGTGAGAGAAGTGATGATGTGTGTGGTGAATGTTCTCTGTTAGTATAGAGGAAGTGAGAGAAGTGATGATGTGTGTGGTGAATGTTCTCTGTTAGTATAGAGGAGGTGAGAGAAGTGATGATGTGTGTGGTGAATGTTCTCTGTTAGTATAGAGGAAGTGAGAGAAGTGATGTGTGTGCTGATGAATGTTCTCTCTGTCAGTATAGAGGTGAGATAAGTGATGATGTGTATGTGGTGAGAAAAATTTTCTGTAATTAATGAGAAAGTGAGTCAAGAGAAGATGAGAAAAGTGAGTGAGTGATTTAGTCAGATGTTTTCAGCATTCTCTAGATATTCATTTTGAGAGATATTAATATACGAAGAAGGAAGTAATTTTAAACACTTGTAGATAAAACAATGAAGACACTCTCGTGAATCTTGATATATAAAAGATAAGGCTTAAAAACGTATATTAGAAGACAACGTTCGTTTTATCAGGACTGTTTACTGAAACATTTACGATTCTGCTCATATTATTTTCATGCACAAAGTTTTTTTGTTTAGCGTTTATGGTGTCATTTTATTACTTTATATTAGAGAGGAGAGAAGTGTATACGTGACATTTGAGAGAGAATTATTCGATTACTAAATAATTACTTATAGTTAAACTTCATCATTCACAAGATTATTCATAAGATATCTTTGTATTATCCTCATGCGTCTCATATCTGTCACTTCTTCACATATTCTCATCTTTCTCTAATAATATCTTCAGTCCTATGTTAACTAACATTGATTATCTCACCCAGTCTTTATATATGTACACAAGAATATGTTTAATTCCCATACATTAACTATATTAATTAATTTTAACAACAGTGTTGAAGACTGCAGATAACCTCATAAGAATGTGCACATTTGTATGTGTATTTATTTGTCTGTTTCGGTGTTTGAGGTGAAATGTGCGTCCATGTGTATTAGTGTTTATACTCTGTCAGAATGAGGGAGATAAGTGTGTGTTTGCTTGTATGGTATTAATGTGAGCGATATAAATGAGTGTACTCACCTATTTGTGGTTGCAGGGATCAAGACTCAGCTCCTGGCCCAGTGTGTGTGTGTGTGTGTGCGAGCGCAAGCATACACGATGGTGTATGCGTACTATATGGTACATGTGTACCTTTTTAGTTCATTAACTTTCCAGTAGAGTTAGTACGTACCTCTGTGTCACTGTTACTATCCCTCTGGTATCCCACTGTTACTATCACTCTGGTATCCCACTGTTACTATCACTCTGGTATCCCACTGTTACTATCACTCTGGTATCCCACTGTTACTATCACTCTGGTATCTCACTGTTACTATCACTCTGGTATCCCACTGTTACTATCACTCTGGTATCCCACTGTTACTATCACTCTGGTATCCCACTGTTACTATCACTCTGGTATCCCACTGTTACTATCACTCTGGTATCTCACTGTTACTATCACTCTGGTATCCCACTGTTACTATCACTCTGGTATCCCACTGTTACTATCACTCTGGTATCCCACTGTTACTATCACTCTGGTATCCCACTGTTACTATCACTCTGGTATCCCACTGTTACTATCACTCTGGTATCCCATTGTTACTATCACTCTGGTATCCCACTGTTACTATCACTCTGGTATCCCATTGTTACTATCACACTGGTATCCCACTGTTACTATCACTCTGGTATCCCACTGTTACTATCACTCTGGTATCCCACTGTTACTATCACTCTGGTATCCCACTGTTACTATCACTCTGGTATCCCATTGTTACTATCACTCTGGTATCCCACTGTTACTATCACTCTGGTATCCCATTGTTACTATCACTCTGGTATCCCACTGTTACTATCACTCTGGTATCCCACTGTTACTATCACTCTGGTATCCCACTGTTACTATCACTCTGGTATCCCACTGTTACTATCACTCTGGTATCCCACTGTTACTATCACTCTGGTATCCCACTGTTACTATCACTCTGGTATCCCATTGTTACTATCACTCTGGTATCCCACTGTTACTATCACTCTGGTATCCCACTGTTACTATCACTCTGGTATCCCATTGTTACTATCACTCTGGTATCCCACTGTTACTATCACTCTGGTATCCCACTGTTACTATCACTCTGGTATCCCATTGTTACTATCACTCTGGTATCCCACTGTTACTATCACTCTGGTATCCCACTGTTACTATCACTCTGGTATCACACTGTTACTATCACTCTGGTATCCCACTGTTACTATCACTCTGGTATCTCACTGTTACTATCACTCTGGTATCCCACTGTTACTATCACTCTGGTATCCCACTGTTACTATCACTCTGGTATCCCACTGTTACTATCACTCTGGTATCCCACTGTTACTATCACTCTGGTATCCCACTGTTACTATCACTCTGGTATCCCACTGTTACTATCACTCTGGTATCACACTGTTACTATCACTCTGGTATCCCACTGTTACTATCCCTCTGGTATCCCACTGTTACTATCACTCTGGTATCCCACTGTTACTATCACTCTGGTATCCCACTGCTGAATATTTCTACCTACAACTATATATTTATTAAAATTCTCCTTAATCCCCACTAATGCTCACAACTCTCTTCTGGAGGTCATGTCACTCACAACTTTCTTCTGGAGGTCATGTCACTCACAACTTTCTTCTGGAGGTCATGTCACTCACAACTATCTTCTGGAGGTCATATCACTCACAACTTTCTTCTGGAGGTCATGTCACTCACAACTTTCTTCTGGAGATCATGTCACTCACAACTTTCTTCTGGAGGTCATGTCACTCACAACTTTCTTCTGGAGGTCATGTCACTCACAACTTTCTTCTGGAGGTCATGTCACTCAACTTTCTTCTGGAGGTCATGTCACTCACAACTTTCTTCTGGAGGTCATGTCACTCAACTTTCTTCTGGAGGTCATGTCACTCACAACTTTCTTCTGGAGGTCATGTCACTCACAACTTTCTTCTGGAGGTCATGTCACTCAACTTTCTTCTGGAGGTCATGTCCCTCACAACTTTCTTCTGGAGGTCATGTCACTCACAACTTTCTTCTGGAGGTCATGTCATGTCACTCACACTTTCTTCTGGAGGTCATGTCACTCACAACTTTCTTCTGGAGGTCATGTCACTCACACTTTCTTCTGGAGGTCATGTCACTCACAACTTTCTTCTGGAGGTCATGTCACTCAACTTTCTTCTGGAGGTCATGTCACTCACAACTTTCTTCTGGAGGTCATGTCACTCACAACTTTCTTCTGGAGGTCATGTCACTCAACTTTCTTCTGGAGGTCATGTCACTCACAACTTTCTTCTGGAGGTCATGTCACTCACAACTTTCTTCTGGAGGTCATGTCACTCACAACTTTCTTCTGGAGGTCATGTCACTCACAACTTTCTTCTGGAGGTCATGTCACTCACAACTTTCTTCTGGAGGTCATGTCACTCAGGTCATGTCACTCAACTTTCTTCTCAAGAGTTTAGTTTTGAACTGGAGGTCTTGATGTCACTCCTCAGGTGCTCTGTTGATAAAGAAATATTACTGCAGTTATTTTTGTAATGCTTCTTCCGGAAAAGTCAAGAGTTAATGAACTGTAAGAAGGATCTTGATGCAGCCTTGATGATGATTAATAAAATTATACCTATCAAAGTGAGTTGAAATTGTATCACTGATTATTTATTATAATAATTTGAATTACTATGAGGTTGATTCAGAACATATTTTGTATTTAATAATAAAAATAATTAATAGGAACAGCTATACAAGCTAGATCTGTCCCGAGGAGACTTGACCTGGTGACCTGACTCACCTTGACGGTCGATAATCTAACCTGGTCACCATGCCGACTCTTGTTGCTGATTTAACCTGGTCACCATGCTGACTCTTGTTGCTGGTCTAACCTGGTCACCATGATGACTCTTGTTGCTGATTTAACCTGGTCACCATGCTGACACTTGTTGCTGATTTAACCTGGTCACCATGCTGACTCTTGTTGCTGGTCTAACCTGGTCACCATGATGACTCTTGTTGCTGATCTAACCTGGTCACCATGCTGACACTTGTTGCTGATTTAACCTGGTCACCATGCTGACACTTGTTGCTGATTTAACCTGGTCACCATGATGACTCTTGTTGCTGATTTAACCTGGTCACCATGCTGACACTTGTTGCTGATTTAACCTGGTCACCATGCTGACACTTGTTGCTGGATTAACCTGGTCACCATGCTGACTCTTATTGCTGGATTAACCTGGTCACCATGCTGATTCTTATTGCTGGATTAACCTGGTCACCATGCTGACTCTTATTGCTGGATTAACCTGGTCACCATGCTGACTCTTGTTGCTGATCTAACCTGGTCACCATGCTGACTCTTATTGCTGGATTAACCTGGTCACCATGCTGACTCTTGTTGCTGATCTAACCTGGTCACCATGCTGACTCTTGTTGCTGATCTAACCTGATCACCATGCTGACTCTTGTTGCTGATCTAACCTGGTCACCATGCTGACTCTTGTTGCTGATTTAACCTGGTCACCATGCTGACTCTTGTTGCTGATCTAACCTGGTCACCATGCTGACTCTTGTTGCTGATCTAACCTGGTCACCATGCTGACTCTTGTTGCTGATCTAACCTGGTCACCATGCTGACTCTTATTGCTGGATTAACCTGGTCACCATGCTGATTCTTATTGCTGGATTAACCTGGTCACCATGCTGACTCTTATTGCTGATCTAACCTGGTCACCATGCTGACTCTTGTTGCTGGATTAACCTGGTCACCATGCTGATTCTTATTGCTGGATTAGCCTGATCACCATGCTGATTCTTATTGCTGAATTAACCTGGTCACCATGCTGACTCTTGTTGCTGGATTAACCTGGTCACCATGCTGATTCTTATTGCTGGATTAACCTGGTCACCATGCTGATTCTTATTGCTGGATTAACCTGGTCACCATGCTGATTCTTATTGCTGGATTAACCTGGTCACCATGCTGATTCTTATTGCTGGATTAACCTGGTCACTATGCTGATTCTTATTGCTGATTTAACCTGGTCACCATGCTGACTCTTATTGCTGGATTAACCTGGTCACCATGCTGACTCTTATTGCTGGATTAACCTGGTCACCATGCTGATTCTTATTGCTAGATTAACCTGGTCACGATGCTGATTCTTATTGCTGGATTAACCTGGTCACCATGCTGATTCTTATTGCTGGATTAACCTGACCACCATGCTGACTCTTATTGCTGGATTAATCTGGTCACCATGCTGACTCTTATTGCTGGATTAACCTGGTCACCATGCTGATTCTTATTGCTGGATTAACCTGGTCACCATGCTGATTCTTATTGCTGGATTAACCTGGTCACCATGCTGACTCTTATTGCTGGATTAACCTGGTCACCGTGCTGACTCTTATTGCTGGATTAACCTGGTCACCATGCTGATTCTTATTGCTGGATTAACCTGGTCACCATGCTGATTCTTATTGCTGGATTAACCTGGTCACCATGCTGACTCTTATTGCTGGATTAACCTGGTCACCGTGCTGACTCTTATTGCTGGATTAACCTGGTCACCATGGTGACTCTTAATGCTGGATTAACCTGGTCACCATATCCATAAATGGGATTAAATCCGAGTGGGGATTAACCTGGTCACCATGCTAATTCTTATTGCTGGATTAACCTGGTCACCATGCTGATTCTTATTGCTGGATTAACCTGGTCACCATGCTGACTCTTATTGCTGGATTAACCTGGTCACTATGCTGATTCTTATTGCTGGTTTAACCTGGTCACCATGCTGACTCTTATTGCTGGATTAACCTGGTCACCATGCTGACTCTTATTGCTGGATTAACCTGGTCACCATGCTGATTCTTATTGCTGGATTAACCTGGTCACCATGCTGATTCTTATTGCTGGATTAACCTGGTCACCATGCTGACTCTTATTGCTGGATTAACCTTGTCACCATGCTGATTCTTATTGCTGGATTAACCTGGTCACCATGCTGATTCTTATTGCTGGATTAACCTGGTCACCATGCTGATTCTTATTGCTGGATTAACCTGGTCACCATGCTGACTCTTATTGCTGGATTAACCTGGTCACCGTGCTGACTCTTATTGCTGGATTAACCTGGTCACCATGGTGACTCTTAATGCTGGATTAACCTGGTCACCATATCCATAAATGGGATTAAATCCGAGTGGGGATTAACCTGGTCACCATGCTAATTCTTATTGCTGGATTAACCTGGTCACCATGCTGATTCTTATTGCTGGATTAACCTGGTCACCATGCTGACTCTTATTGCTGGATTAACCTGGTCACTATGCTGATTCTTATTGCTGGTTTAACCTGGTCACCATGCTGACTCTTATTGCTGGATTAACCTGGTCACCATGCTGACTCTTATTGCTGGATTAACCTGGTCACCATGCTGATTCTTATTGCTGGATTAACCTGGTCACCATGCTGATTCTTATTGCTGGATTAACCTGGTCACCATGCTGACTCTTATTGCTGGATTAACCTTGTCACCATGCTGATTCTTATTGCTGGATTAACCTGGTCACCATGCTGATTCTTATTGCTGGATTAACCTGGTCACCATGCTGACTCTTATTGCTGGATTAACCTTGTCACCGTGCTGACTCTTATTGCTGGATTAACCTGGTCACCATGGTGACTCTTAATGCTGGATTAACCTGGTCACCATGCTGATTCTTATTGCTGGATTAACCTTGTCACCATGCTGATTCTTATTGCTGGATTAACCTGGTCACCATGCTGATTCTTATTGCTGGATTAACCTGGTCACCATGCTGACTCTTATTGCTGGATTAACCTGGTCACCATGCTGACTCTTATTGCTGGATTAACCTGGTCACCATGCTGACTCTTGTTGCTGATTTTACTTTTTTGTTTTTGTAAGAAATATTTCATGTTTGATCAATTACAATCATGTTTCAGAAATTAATCCTGATGATGGTGACTGATTTGTCACCCAAACATTGACTGACCCAAAAAAGCTCCAAGTTTATTAATTACATTTCGTCAGGCTCAGTTATCTTATGTATGGTGCAGAATAAACCTAACTGGCGAGTTTGGCTACAAAAAAAATTGATCTTATGCCGAATAAGTATTGCAAAAACATTTTTATTCAAACAAATTATCTGCTAAAATCAGCATCAACATACCGAGAAAATGGGTATAATTGAATTTTAATTAACATTAAGTTTATTCTGATGTATTTAGGAAAATGAAGCAAAAATAAATTAGCCTGTTACCTATGTTGATTACCAGGAACACTAACTCAAAAATACCTGTGGACCAGCTTTTGTTCACCTGAGTATCTATGGACCAGTAAAAAATAAAAAACAAATACTGAAAAAAGCTGGAAAAAGGGAAGTGGAAAAGAAAAACACCAGCGGCTCTTACAAAGGCACTGAAAGAAACAAACACTGAATACAAAGGCACTGATGAAGGCAGGAAACAAACACTGAAGAAACAAACACTGAAGGTACAAAGGCACTGAAAGAACAAACACTGAAGACAAAGGCAGGAAACAAAGGCACTGCCACTGAACGGCTCTTACAAAGGCACTGAAGAAACAAACACTGAAGGTACAAACACTGAAGGTACAAAGGCACTGAAAGAAACAAACACTGAAGGTACAAAGGCACTGAAAGAAACAAACACTGAAGGTACAAAGGCACTGAAAGAAACAAACACTGAAGGTACAAAGGCACTGAAAGAAACAAACACTGAAGGTACAAAGGCACTGAAAGAAACAAACACTGAAGGTACAAAGGCACTGAAAGAAACAAACACTGAAGGTACAAAGGCACTGAAAGAAACAAACACTGAAGGTACAAAGGCACTGAAAGAAACAAACACTGAAGGTACAAAGGCACTGAAAGAAACAAACACTGAAGGCAGGAAATAAAAAAGAATATACACACTGGACTCGCAAAGAATAAAAACTAATACAGAAACGAAGGCACCGAAAAAGAACATATACCGAAAAAAGAGGTAATAAAAAATGAAGTAGTAAGGAAATACAGAGTGAAGAAGGTATCAAACAAAAAACACACACTGGGGAAGGCAACAAACGAGAAGAAAATAAGTAACTCGGACACGTAAATAAAGATGGAAACTGAAAGAGAAACTAAGAAATGAAAAGATTATTCCCCGAAAAATGTAACAAAGCAAGAACAAGCAATGAAACACAGGACAAACTTCCTTGAAGAAGAACTGTAAGAAGAACAACGAATACCAGTGGGAAAGATCAGGACGTCTAGCAAGATAATAAGAACCAGTTCACTCTTTACACAGAGACTTCAACACATCAACTTATGTCAATTATTTCAGCAGCTATCCTAAGTAAGTTAAGAAAAGAACGGTGTCTAGTTTACTCCTAAGATATTCAAGAATTTGATGGCCAAGCTGTTTAGAACAAGAAGTTTCCAGTATAAACCAAGAGGTCAGTAAAGCTGAGCATCTTGACTACTACATCCAAGAAGGTGCGTACTAAGTCAAGCAAAAAACTATCATAAAACAGCTGCACAGACTAACAAAGAAAACACCAAACATAATTAATCATCACCTTCCATAACAACATGAAGGAGAAAAACGAATTTTTACCTAACCTAATCTGATTTAGACATACAAAAAAACCATCAGCTGATGAGAAATCAGAGGAATGGAAAAGTCTTGGTCATGACAATGACCTTCACACAGGGAAGATCAGACGTCAGTATCCACGTAAGATGCAGCAACACAGGGAAGATCAGACGTCAGTATCCACGTAAGATGCAGCAACACAGGGAAGATCAGACGTGTTAAAGATGTAGCGGACTGTTAAATACGGACGGGCGAGCTTTGCTTTCTTCCAATATCTCAAAAATAAAGAAAATAAAAATGAAATACTAGAAACAAAGTTCTAGTTTGTATGGTTGTTCCTATTAATTTTTCTTATTCCATTGCTAGTTTTTATTTTTCACCTTTTCTTAATACCTATGATAATATAATGTTAAGCATAAGTTAAGATCAGGTTAATAACATCAACCTGCTTTACTTGTTAATATTACCAAGTTGTCTATCAATCTGCAACAGTTTTCTGTCGCCATGTTTGAGTTATCTATTTTGCCTCATTAATTACACGTCATCCTGCAGCAGACATCATTTAATATGCCATATTTACGTATAAACTTTCGATTATCCTCTGACCTGTTTTTTTTAACCAGCCCCGGTGACCTGTCCACTTGTACCACACATACTGTGTGTTAGTTAATGTTCCCACTTGTCTATTAGCCTGACTGTATTATCTATCAGTCTGACCCAGTTGTCCATCTGATACTGATGAATCAGATATCAACTAACGTGCCAAAGTTATCTATCAAGTTGTAAATGCACACAGATGCAACTAATGTGACATTTTATTGTGGCAACATTTCGCTCTCCAGGAGCTTTGTCAAGCTGTCACGGCTTGACAAAGACGAAACATTGCCACAATAAAATGTCACATTAGTTATATCTGTGTCCATTTCCCTAAAATTTTATCGGTAATTCCACCATTATTACTATCAAATTGTCCTAATTATCTTTTATCCACAACCAGTTACCTTACAACCTGCACCAACAACCAGTTACCTCACAACCTGCACCAACAACCAGTTACCTCACAACCTGCACCAACAACCAGTTACCTCACAACCTGCACCAACCACCAGCTACCTCACAACCTGCACCAACAACCAGTTACCTCACAACCTGCACCAGAAGTAATCATTTTTATTTGATTTGGACCAAACTTTTTGTATCAGAATTGACTTATATTCACCAGTTGACCAATATTACTGCAAAAAGGATTTAGATGAAGAGAATCAAATTACCTGATAACAGCTACAATGGTATTAGTGACCATTAACTCCGGATTACAACTGGAGTTTACCTGGAGAGAGTTTCGGGGGTCAACGCCCCCGCGGCCCGGTCTGTGACCAGGCCGCAAGTTATTCTTTACTAATTCTGGGTCACTGAATAGAGAAATGTTGATAAATTGCATATTTACAATGCTAATAAAGAAATTTAGTGAGGACGGTTGATGTTACCCTTGATGTGGGAAGGGAGGTTGCTGTTACCCTTGATGTGGGAAGGGAGGTTGCTGTTACCCTTGATGTGGGAAGGGACGTTGCTGTTACCTTTGATGTGGGAAGGGAGGTTGCTGTTACCCTTGATGTGGGAAGGGAGGTTGCTGTTACCCTTGATGTGGGAAGGGAGGTTGCTGTTACCCTTGATGTGGGAAAGGAGGTTGCTGTTACCTTTGATGTGGGAAGGGAGGTTGCTGTTATTACCCTTGATGTGGGAAGGGAGGTTGCTGTTACCCTTGATGTGGGAAGGGAGGTTGCTGTTACCCTTGATGTGGGAAGAGAGTTTGTTATTGCCATTTATGTGGGAAGGAAGATTTTTGTTACCATTGATGTAGTTTATGGATTTGGTAAAACAGTAAGAGTAATATGTATCTGAATAATAACGATAATTTCACAAGTATGCTTACAGTCTTCATGAAAATTAATAATTACAACATAAATGAACGTAAGTGTATAACCCTCTCACAGTGTGTAAGTCCACATAAATGAACGTAAGTGTATAACTCTCTCACAGTGTGTAAGTCCACATAAATGAACGTAAGTGTAAAACTCTCTCACAGTGTGTAAGTCCACATAAATGAACGTAAGTGTATAACTCTCTCACAGTGTGTAAGTCCACATAAATGAACGTAAGTGTATAACTCTCTCACAGTGTGTAAGTCCACATAAATGAACGTAAGTGTATAACTCTCTCACAGTGTGGAAGTCCACACAAATGAACGTAAGTGTATAACTCTCTCACAGTGTGTAAGTCCACATAAATGAACGTAAGTGTATAACTCTCTCACAGTGTGTAAGTCCACATAAATGAACGTAAGTGTATAACTCTCTCACAGTTTGGAAGTCCACATAAATGAACGTAAGTGTATAACTCTCTCACAGTGTATAAGTCCACATAAATGAACGTAAGTGTATAACTCTCTCACAGTGTGTAAGTCCACATAAATGAACGTAAGTGTATAACTCTCTCACAGTGTGTAAGTCCACATAAATGAACGTAAGTGTATAACTCTCTCACAGTGTGTAAGTCCACATAAATGAACGTAAGTGTATAACTCTCTCACAGTGTGTAAGTCCACATAAATGAACGTAAGTGTATAACTCTCTCACAGTGTGTAAGTCCACATAAATGAACGTAAGTGTATAACTCTCTCACAGTGTGTAAGTCCACATAAATGAACGTAAGTGTATAACTCTCTCACAGTGTGTAAGTCCACATAAATGAACGTAAGTGTATAACTCTCTCACAGTGTGGAAGTCCACTTAAATGAACGTAAGTGTATAACTCTCTCACAGTGTGGAAGTCCACTTAAATGAACGTAAGTGTATAACTCTCTCACAGTGTGTAAGTCCAACACGGGATGTATCACATTAACTTTGCATCACACACAACACCTCAGACACACATACAACTCATTAGCACAAGTACCATGTTGTACAACTCACTAGCACAAGTACCCTGATTAACAACTCACTAGCACAAGTACCATGATGTACAACTCACTAGCACAAGTACCATGATGTACAACTCACTAGCACAAGTACCATGATGTACAACTCACTAGCACAAGTACCATGATGTACAACTCACTAGCACAAGTACCATGATGTACAACTCACTAGCACAAGTACCATGATGTACAACTCACTAGCACAAGTACCATGATGTACAACTCACTAGCACAAGTACCATGATGTACAACTCACTAGCACAAGTACCATGATGTACAACTCACTAGCACAAGTACCATGATGTACAACTCACTAGCACAAGTACCATGATGTACAACTCACTAGCACAAGTACCATGATGTACAACTCACTAGCACAAGTACCATGATGTACAACTCACTAGCACAAGTACCATGATGTACAACTCACTAGCACAAGTACCATGATGTACAACTCACTAGCACAAGTACCATGATGTACAACTCACTAGCACAAGTACCATGATGTACAACTCACTAGCACAAGTACCATGATGTACAACTCACTAGCACAAGTACCATGATGTACAACTCACTAGCACAAGTACCATGATGTACAACTCACTAGCACAAGTACATGATGTACAACTCACTAGCACAAGTACCATGATGTACAACTCACTAGCACAAGTACCATGATGTACAACTCACTAGCACAAGTACCATGATGTACAACTCACTAGCACAAGTACCATGATATACAACTCACTAGCACAAGTACCATGGTGTACAACTCACTAGCACAAGTACCATGGTGTGCAACTCACTAGCACAAGTACCCTGATGTACAACTCACTAGCACAAGTACCATGATGTACAACTCACTAGCACAAGTACCATGGTGTGCAACTCACTAGCACAAGTACCATGGTGTGCAACTCACTAGCACATGTACCACGATTTACAACTCACTAGCACATATTCCATGATGTACAACTCACTAGCACAAGTACCATGATGTACAACTCACTAGCACAAGTACCATGATGTACAACTCACTAGCACAAGTACCATGGTATACAACTCACTAGCACAAGTACCATGGTGTACAACTCACTAGCACAAGTACCATGGTGTGCAACTCACTAGCACAAGTACCCTGATGTACAGCTCACTAGCACATGTATCATGGTGTGCAACTCACTAGCACAAGTACCATGGTGTGCAACTCACTAGCACATGTACCACGATTTACAACTCACTAGCACATATTCCATGATGTACAACCCACTAGCACAAGTACAATGATGTACAACTCACTAGCACAAGTACCATGATGTACAACTCACTAGCACAAGTACCATGATGTACAACTCGCTAGCACAAGTACCATGATGTACAACTCACTAGCACAAGTACCATGGTGTACAACTCACTAGCACAAGTACCATGGTGTACAACTCACTAGCACAAGTACCATGATGTACAACTCACTAGCACAAGTACCATGATGTACAACTCACTAGCACAAGTACCATGATGTACAGCTCACTGGCACAAGTACCATGATGTACAACTCGCTAGCACAAGTACCATGATGTACAACTCGCTAGCACAAGTACCATGGTGTACAACTCACTAGCACAAGTACCATGGTGTGCAACTCACTAGCACAAGTACCCTGATGTACAACTCACTAGCACAAGTACCATAGTGTGCAACTCACTAGCACATGTACCACGATTTACAACTCACTAGCACATATTCCATGATGTACAACCCACTAGCACAAGTACAATGATGTACAACTCACTAGCACAAGTACCATGATGTACAACTCACTAGCACAAGTACCATGATGTATAGCTCACTAGCACAAGTGCCATGATGTACAACTCACTAGCACAAGTACTATGATGTACAGCTCACTAGCACAAGTTCCATGATGTACAACTCACTAGCACAAGTACCATGATGTACAACTCACTAGCACAAGTACCATGATGTACAACTCACTAGCACAAGTACCATGATGTACAACTCACTAGCACAAGTACCATGATGTACAACTCACTAGCACAAGTACCATGATGTACAACTCACTAGCACAAGTACCATGATGTACAACTCACTAGCACAAGTACCATGATGTACAACTCACTAGCACAAGTACCATGGTGTGCAACTCACTAGCACAAGTACCATGATGTGCAACTCACTAGCACATGTACCACGATTTACAACTCACTAGCACATATTCCATGATGTACAACTCACTAGCACAAGTACCATGATGTACAACTCACTAGCACAAGTACCATGATGTACAACTCACTAGCACAAGTACCATGGTGTACAACTCACTAGCACAAGTACCATGGTGTACAACTCACTAGCACAAGTACCATGATGCACAACTCACTAGCACAAGTACCATGGTGTGCAACTCACTAGCACATGTACCACGATTTACAACTCACTAGCACATATTCCATGATGTACAACTCACTAGCACAAGTACCATGGTGTACAACTCACTAGCACATGTTCCATGATGCACAACTCACTAGCACAAGTACCATGATGTACAAATCACTAGCATATGTTCCATGGTGTACAGCTCACTAGCACACTACACACAGTTCACACAGTGCAATGTAGGTAACCTGTAATCACAAATTGTCCATACAACACAGTGTGTAGTTACAATCACAGAAACAACATACAACACAGTGTGTAGTTACAATCACAGACAAACAACATACAACACAGTGTGTAGTTACAATCTCAGACAAACAACATACAACACAGTGTGTAGTTACAATCACAGACAAACAACATACAACACAGTGTGTAGTTACAATCACAGACAAACAACATACAACACAGTGTGTAGTTACAATCACAGACAAACAACATACAACACAGTGTGTAGTTACAATCACAGACAAACAACATACAACACAGTGTGTAGTTACAATCACAGACAAACAACATACAACACAGTGTGTAGTTACAATCACAGACAAACAACATACAACACAGTGTGTAGTTACAATCACAGACAAACAACATACAACACAGTGTGTAGTTACAATCACAGACAAACAACATACAACGCAGTGTGTAGTTACAATCACAGACAAACATACAACACAGTGTGTAGTTACAATCACAGACAAACAACATACAACACAGTGTGTAGTTACAATCACAGACAAACAACATACAACACAGTGTGTAGTTACAATCACAGACAAACAACATACAACTTGAGCTGAGACTTGAGTTAGCAAAGTTAGACAAATACTAATTTTATTCATCAATTATAATATAGAAGTAACACTCTTCCTCAGACTAAGTTCTAACAATATTATTATATTATTATTAACACACTGGCCGATTCCCACCAAGACAGTGTGGCCCGAAAAAGGAACTTTCACCATCATTCACTCCATCACTGTCTTGCGAGAAGGGTGCTTTACACTACAGTTTTTAAACTGCAACATTAACACCCCTCCTTCAGAGTGCAGGCACTGTACTTCCCATCTCCAGGACTCAAGTCCGGCCTGCCGATTTCCCTGAACCCCTTCATAAATGTTACTTTGCTCACACTCCAACAGCACGTCAAGTATTACAAACCATTTGTCTCCATTCACTCCTATCAAACACGCTCACACATGTCTGCTGGAAGTCCAAGCCCCTCGCACACAAAACCTCCTTTACCCCCTCCCTCCAACCTTTCCTAGGCAGACCCCTACCCTGCCTTCCTTCCACTACAGGTAATTCCGCACCTCCTCCTAACTTCCAAACTACGAATTCTCTGCATTATATTCACACCACACATTGCTCTCAGACATGACATCTCCACTGCCTCCAGCCTTCTCCTCGCTGCAACATTCATCACCCACGCTTCACACCCATATAAGAGCGTTGGTAAAACTATACTCTCATACATTCCCCTCTTTGCCTCCAAGGACAAAGTTCTTTGTCTCCACAGACTCCTAAGTGCACCGCTCACCCTTTTCCCCTCATCAATCTATTATTCCATGAATAAACAGACATAAAACACTAATAAAGTACAGACATACATTACAAGATACTTTATTGTTATATAAATTTTCATTTAATGGAACTACCATCATGTTGGTGAAGGATTAAATGTTTGTTATTTCCCAGGTGATCTGTGACGCTTACCTGTTTAATTAACACATTTCACTTATTTAAAATTCCATAAAAATTATAGTAATCTACGTAGATATTGTTAAATGTTTAACACTAAATTGTAAAATTAAGTGAATAGAAGATAAATATAATGTACCTCAGTCGAATGAAAGATGATGATGATGATGATGATGATGATGATGATGATGATGATGATGATGATGATGATGATGATGATGATGATGATGAAAAAAGACTCCACCCGGAGTTGAACCCGAGTCTGGTGATTTAGACACAGCCGTGCTGGCCACCGCACCACAGCCGTGCTGGCCACCGCACCACAGCCGTGCTGGCCACCGCACCACAGCCGTGCTGGCCACCGCACCACAGCCGTGCTGGCCACCGCACCACAGCCGTGCTGGCCACTACACCACAGAGTCGTAAGTTTTAGATAATAAATTTTGCTTCATAAATCACTTTATAAGTGTTGGCAATGGTAGTGTTGGCAATGGTAGTGTTGGCAATGGTAGTGTTTTTCAATGGTAGTGTTGGCAATGGTGGTGTTGGCAATGGTAGTGTTGGCAATGGTAGTGTTGAAGATGGTAGTGTTGACAATGGTAGTGTTGACAATGGTAGTGTTGGCAATGGTAGTGTTGGCAATGGTAGTGTTGGCAATGGTAGTGTTGGCAATGGTAGTGTTGGCAATGGTAGTGTTGGCAATGGTAGTGTTGGCAATGGTAGTGTTGACAATGGTAGTGCTGGCAATGGTAGTGTTGGCAATGGTAGTGTTGGCAATGGTAGTGCTGGCAATGGTAGTGCTGGCAATGGTAGTGCTGGCAATGGTAGTGTTGACAATGGTAGTGCTGGCAATGGTAGTATTGACAATGGTAGTGTTGGCAATGGTAGTGTTGGCAATGGTAGTGTTGGCAATGGTAGTGTTGGCAATTGTAGTGTTGGCAATGGTAGTGTTGGCAATGGTAGTGTTGGCAATGGTAGTGTTGGCAATGGTAGTGTTGGCAATGGTAGTGTTGACAATGGTAGTGCTGGCAATGGTAGTGTTGACAATGGTAGTGCTGGCAATGGTGGTGTTGACAATGGTAGTGCTGGCAATGGTAGTGTTGACAATGGTAGTGCTGGCAATGGTGGTGTTGACAATGGTAGTGCTGGCAATGGTAGTGTTGACAATGGTAGCGTTGGCAATGGTGGTGTTGACAATGGTAGTGTTGGCAATGGTAGTGTTGGCAATGGTAGTGTTGGCAATGGTGGTGTTGACAATGGTAGTGTTGGCAATGGTAGTGTTGGCAATGGTAGTGTTGACAATGGTGGTGCTGACAATGGTAGTGCTGACAATGGTAGTGTTGACAATGGTAGTGTTGACAATGGTAGTGCTGGCAATGGTAGTGCTGGCAATGGTAGTGTTGACAATGGTAGTGTTGACAATGGTAGTGCTGGCAATGGTAGTGTTGACAATGGTAGTGTTGACAATGGTAGTGTTGACAATGGTAGTGCTGGCAATGGTAGTGTTGACAATGGTAGTGTTGACAATGGTAGTGTTGACAATGGTAGTGTTGACAATGGTAGTGTTGACAATGGTAGTGTTGACAATGGTAGTGCTGGCAATGGTGGTGTTGACAATGGTAGT